>NW_022196904.1:157788023-157884127 GCF_008632895.1 Mastomys coucha | reverse complement strand
TATATGGTAACAAAGAAAAAAAAAAGATGGAGATCTTCCAAAACCAGTATGGGTCTAGCTAAATGACCCCAAAGCAATATGGGGGTGGGGATGATACTCAAAGGGAAGGCTTAGTGGAGATGCTAGTACTGTGGTCAGGCTTTGAAGCTCAAAAAAATAAAAAATAAAAAAAAAAAACAAGAAGAGTGAGTGGGGCCGTGCTCGGTAGCTTGGACAATCCCTCCAAACCTCCCTTGTGCAGAGTTCCTAAGGAAGCTTGGAGAAAGTCCGAGTCTCCAGCCAGTCTTTCCCACAACTCCCTTTACAGGAAGACTCTGAGGGCCAGGCTAACGGTGGACCATCATAAATAAGAACTTGGTCCAAGGCCTAAGAATAACTCAGCCCTTCCCAAGCACTCTGGCTGTTACAGGAGAGCGATAAGACTTGGCAGATACAGCAAGATAAGGGTCCTTTGTGTCTGTCTGCTGACTCAGAAGCCAGTCGGGAGGGCGGGCTGCATCTCTTCATTCCACACACCCTTCTCTGTAGGGGAACTGAACTCCTTAACAAGAGGGAGCAATCTGCCTAGAACAGGACAGAGCACCATTAGCGTAGGCACCGTGCATAGGACCACAGTGAACGTAAAGGAAATAGTCAGTTTACCGGAAGCCTCCTGTTCAGACGCCAAGAGTGTCTGTCTTCTGTTTAAAACATCATAAAGGTCCACACTGCTACTTGGCCTGAGAAGTAGAACTTAGACATGCTTCACACTATGATTTGTGACAATATGATTAGGCAACAAAAATCATGACTGCGCCTAATATAAGGTATCCCACCCAAAACCTAGAAAAGCATTGACAACATATTATTCATGTTGGCTTGCCATTCATCTCAAAGTCATCTGTGTTTTAGGAAGTGCTTGATGAAAACTTCTCTGTTCCCTGGGCTTCTGTGAACTCTCTTTCATCTTTCAATCAGGGAAACAAATTTAGGACATGCCTGAGCTGTTGCCCTGACTTTAAATAAACTGCCTTGGGACTGTCCTTGCCCAGAGTCAGACCTGGCAAAGGCGAGGAGGAAGCCTGGTGCAGGGCAAAGATAACAAATTGTGCTGCAGCACTAATTACCCTCCCACCCTAACCCCCGTGGGCTCTAAGCACTGACTGAGCTGAATCCTCCCTTCACAGTATCACTCCCACAGAAACCTGAGTTACCATCCTACAGGAGTCCATCTGAGATACAGTCTATTCCAGGCCCATGAGGACCAACAATGTTCCCAAGCAAGGTATTTTATCAGAAAACCCAAAATGTGTAAGAGACCTCTTTAATACAGAAACAACTCACCTCTCTAATCTGGGACTTGGAGAACAGAGACCTGAAAAAGGTAAACTCACTTCTCAAATCCCCGTGAGTATATACCATTAGGCTGTTGGCCATAAAAGAAACTGATGAATCAAGCTACCAAAAGCTCATTTCCCAAGTGGGCATCATCCTGAAATGTAACCACTCATACATGTTGTAGGCATGCCTGTCCTTCCCAGACATGGGAGACTCCTTTCCAAAGCAATCTTGTCTTAGGATGCTGACAATAATCAATGGCTTCCACTACAAAAATTTCATCTAGTCACTAACAAGTTTTTAAAAAGTATAAAATGCATGCCTTAAAGTCTGGATGGCAGGCTCACTTGTACTCAGGAGTAAAACTCAACATTTAGGCTTCCACGAGGAATGAACTAGGCTTAAGTAAGTGATGGATGGTCTTACAGCACTGGGGGCTGATTCAAGGACATGAGCCTAACAAGCACACGTTAGGTGATCCTTCTACTACCAGACTACACCTCTAGGCCAACTGATCTTTGATATGCCCAGTGTTCCCTGACTGACACAGTCATAATCGGAACTCAACAGTAAATCCTTCAAATCCACAACAATAACCATTTAGGAACCAGTCTGTCATCAAGAGGTCCACTGAACCTCTCTGGGTTTCAAGTTCCTTGCCTACCACTGGATGCACACTGGAAATCAAGTGACAAGCTTACATTTGAGATAAACCAAATAAGATATAAAGTGATCAGACATCCTGAGAGCTTATCATATATAAATGCTTGTTACTGCCAGAATCCTAAGATCTTCAAGTTCCACCTTGAACTTGAATATATAAGTTATGAGATTAATCCAAAACATAACTTCGTTCATGAATCAGTACGCTTGTCTCAAAATTTCTGAGAGGGGCTGGAGAGATCGCCCAATGGTTAAGAGCACAGGATATTCTTCCTGATGATGGATTCCTAGTGCCTATTGGGGGCTCAGGACTATTTACAACTTCTGTGGGCAACAGCCACAAACACAGTACACAGACATACATGAAGACAAAACATATATACATAAAATAATAATATTAAAATTATAGAAAGTCAGACAGATGGTTGGATAGATAGATAGATAGATAGATAGATAGATGATAGATAGATAGATAGATAGATAGATCATAGATATAATTCTGAGAGACAAGCCTCCAGAAGTCATAGATAAAAAGACTCATTCTCTATCCTCTAAGACATGACTTTCTACAATCTTCAACTTTATCTTATAGCAGTTCCCTCCTGGTGGGACCTCTTGGTCCAGATAACCAGGTCAAAACAGGTCCAGTGGTCTTCCTAAGGCTTGTTCAAGCTTAGTCCCCATGAGCTTAGGCTTTCTTCTGATCTGAGATTGACTTCACCCACCACCCCCATCTTTACTCTGTTCTTCCACCCTCTCGTAAAATTTTATCTGTCCCATGAAGTCAAGAGAGCTGGTCCTGATCTGTTACAGGGCTCAGCAGTCTACTCGCTTCCTGTGTCTAGATGCTCAGGTACACTCTGGCAAATACCATTTCTTACTGACTACTGATTTTTTTCTTTTAGTAGAATTTTGGACTTTGCTTAATGGTATCTCAAAACAGAACAGCAAACCACAGAATAGCTGCAAATATTTGCCAAGCTATTATGTGTCCAGTTGTTAAAAAGCCTGGGGGCAGGAGAGACTTTCCTCCTAGACCTTCAATTTCCATGGGGATGGCTCATCTCCCAGTGGGATGGCAGAAACTGCAGTGTACCACATAAATGCACAAGCATCCCAAAAAAGAAAGGCAGAACTGGAGTGTGGACCCACAGAGAATCCCCCTCAGGTAACCTGGGGGGCTACACACTACAGCTTTTCTCAGCCATTTTTTAAAAACCTAATTGTAACCCCCAAATGCCAAATCCAGTATTTTGTTTTGCTTTGTTTTTTAAAGAAGAGGGGATTATAATTATAGCGCAATGGCTTTTAAACTAAGTTTTATTTCAGCCTCAACTTCTGGGGATTCTATTCATCAATTACAAACTCCAGACCACACTTAGATTAAGTAATTTGTTTTGAAAAGTTTCTAAGACAGTAGTATTTGCACAAATGTAGAACATGTACTGGTATAGGACTGAGGCTTACCCACCTAAAACTGCAGTATTCTTGGATGCTATAAATCACATGGAATTATAGCCTGATTATACTTGTCACAATGCCCCACAGGCCCCAAACAACCAGTAAAATATCGAGATTCATACGAAGTTTCCTAAAAGTCCAGAAATAAATTGTGGGTTAAGGCTGCCATTGGTGGAGTAGTTACCCGGCATGCACAAAGCCCTGTGCTCTATCCGTAGCTCCAGGTGTGATACACAGCTGTAACGCCAATAGAGATATAGGAGCAGGCAGATTGTGAATTCTGGGCCTGTCTCGCATACATAAGGCTTTGTCTCCAAAAAGCAAACAAATAAAAAAATCAGAATCTACTTCCTTATTCAATGCATCACTCGAGGTGATCATGGGAGAGAATTAATGAGATTGTTCTAGTCAATGTTTTAAAACCCCACCATTTAGGTACTGGCTCCATCAGATCCCTTAGACGGTTTACTGAAGTATAATTATTCAAGTTTTTAAATTACATTAAAAAAACTTTAGTACTTTAAAGTGCGGATATATCCTGAACACTTTCAAGGAAAGGTGCTAAAGATAATATGGAAAATAATAAAGATATAATAAACAATAACAAAGACATAAAGTCTTTCAAACTCTGCGAGATCCTATTTAACTTGGTAACAAATATCTTAGGCAAATAAATACGCTTTTTCACAAACTCTGGCAAGGCATAGTATTAGACTCCTGTGTTCTCTAATTAGCAGTCACGATTTTCTGCATAGAAAAAAACGAACGCCTTACAACTTCCCAAACACTCTACCAAATAAATTACCAACAACTGTACTATACCCAATTACTTATGTAATGGCTCATAAGTTTATTAACTAGTTAGATATTAAAAATTACGCACACAAAGTTTTCTGAACAATGACAGTGGGAAAAAATTAAAAATAATCTCCAAATCTGGCTTTTCATATGAGGGGCAAATTCTTCATTTGTTCATTAGAAACTCCCATAGAGGGGAACTGTGACCCATAGTTTTCTTCCTTCAACACCTTACGAAACAGTTTGAATCCTAACTTCTGGTGGCCCAGGCTGGCTGGCACTCCTTCACAATGCTGAGACTGGGGACCAGTCCTCAGCGTGGTGCCTGAGATATGTCAGGAGTCCTCATGGCAGCAAGTCAAAGTGTCATAAATAGTGATTTATTATTTCTCTAGAGCAGCAAAAAGCTGCTGACCTAGGAGGGTTGACAAAGGCCTTGTTTACAAAGGAAGACTTCTAAGGGAGAGAACAACCTGGAACTCCTGGAGGACAGCACCACTTCCATAATTTATGAAACTTCTCTGTTTACGGCCCTCTAAACCACAATGAGCCTTTCATAGGAGACGTCAAAATATTATAGTATTGTACAGTATCCTAGACTATCCAGCTGCCCTCTAGAAGAGACAGATGTGCTTTTACCCCCACCTGTAGAAAGGTTTATTTTCAGCTTACAAAGAAACAGAGCTTTAAATAATTACCTGCAAAGGGGTTACTTTCTAAGTATACTGTGTCAGGAATACTTAAAAAAAGAAAAAAAAAAAAGAATTCAAGCACTAACCATACAAGAGACACTTTTATTGCTGTCAGTTCTAAGCCTCAGGTGTTGGCCAGAGCATTTTTCAAGAAACTTGATGAGAAATGTTTAAAAAAAAAAAAAAAAAAAGCCACTTTACAAAAGCACAAAAGCAAAGAAAGATCTAAGGCTGCTTTGAGCAAGCTCTGGTGTTTTCTGTGAGACACCAGAGTGCAGCCAGAGCCAATGCTGAGCTGTGAGTGATACAAGTTCTGAGAGAAAGGCTGCCTGAGGTGGTCCCTCCTCCCCTCCCTGTCAAAGGGTCTGACATCTCCAAATCCTAATTCATTAAAAAAAAAAAAAAAAAAAAAACATTCTCTACCAATATGGCCCCACTTTTAAAAGGCCTAAAGAAAACCTAGATAGCCCTCTATCTCTACCTCTGCCTCTACCTCCCTACCTCTACCCTGTGGATTATTTCTCCTCAACCTATCTTAACAACAGGTGTCTCTAAGTCTCCCAGTTTTTCAGTAATAAACATTTGAGGTGAAAGGGAGTATTTTGTAGTCTGTTGTTGTAGTTGCATTCTTAAGGTTTTCTTTTTTCTTAAAATTTGTCTTAGTGTATACTGACCGTACAAAATAATGCGTTTCCTTACGGCATTTTCACACAAGTTCACAGCATACTTTAACCCATACTTTAACTTTTTGTCCTTAGACCTTAGTCTCCTGTCTCCACTTTGGGTTCCCTTCCTCAACTATCCAAACTCAGTCTTTTAAAAGCAAGTCAGCAAGCCTGGAGGAATAAAAGGGCAATTAGATTCTGAAAAGAAAAAAGTGTGTTCCATTTGCATAATAATGCCACCTTAGAAACAATCCTGTCAAGCCTCCTAACCCTTCTACTGGGTGTGCTTAGACGCCATCCTGAAGCTCGACATGTAGGTAGCAGCTTCAGGTAAAGCCTCCCAAATTGGAGAAAGCCTTTGCTGAAAACACTAGAATGTGCATGTGTAAGGACATGCGCGCATAACACCGAACACGGCTTTAATATTAGAAGAGCTCTCACTGGTTTCCGAGTCGTGGAGAGGAATTTTGTGCTACCCAAACCCAAGAAAGTCTCAAACCATCTTAGGTGTTCCCACAAGCAAGGCATGCAAACCAGGTAAAGAGAAGTCTGAAAATTAACTGAAACTTTAAAACATTACCACCAGGCGCAAAGAACAAACGTGAGTACTTAACGTCTTCCTTATGCTCCATTGTTAAGCATACAAAGGAATCTGTGTCAACGAGATGACTAAAAAGGACAGAATGATGACACCTCAACAAAACAGTGCTAACTCTGGTCACTCTGCTTTTTTTCAAAAGCACCAACCTCCACTGCACTGGGGAGGAGGGGATAAAGGATACAGCCTGGCAAAACTCCCCAAAAGTTATATAAACAAAGGAGGGAGAAGCCCAGTGTGGGCTTCTCACCCATGTGCCACTAAAATTACATAACACTCGGTGCAGACACTGAATGAGAAATGATTCTGCACTACGCCCTCGCTCTCTCCCCTCCTACACCTTCCTCCCTCGCTTTAAACACCCCCAAGGCCCCGCGAGAGAGTGGACCGCTTGGGGGTGTTTATTTTCTTCGTGGAGTAAAAAAATCCTGCGAGAGTTGGAAGCACGTTTAGGCCCGAAGTTTGAACGTGCAACAGCCGCAGGGCGCAGCGACTCACTCTCTCCGGACCTGGAGCGGAGAGAACTGACAACGCCAGCCACCCGCGAGGCCTCCATCTCCCCCGCGCAGTGCCTCCCGCTGGAAAGTTTTCCCTGCAATCGATTGCCTGCCTGACTTTGCACGGAAGGCGAGCCAAAGATGGGAGGGGGGCCGGCAGAGAAAGACCTAGAAAGCTCAGCGGGCGGCGGCGGCGGCAGCGGGGAGGAGCCGGCTCCTTACCTGGGCGACGCTGAACGGCCAGGGCTCGGGGCTGGCGCCGCCCGGGGCTGCGAGGGAGCGGTGTGCACAGCGCGGCTTAGGCCGGCGCCCGCGGCCCGGCCCCCGCCACCTCCTCTTCCTCCCTCGCGCGCGTCATGTCACGGCGATCAAACACGTCTGTGCGCTTCGCCGCGGTGACTTCCTGATTCTCCGCCGCTCGCGCGCGCCACGCACTCGCCCTCGCCGCTGCACGCACCGCCACCGCCACCGCCACCGCCTCCCGCCGCCAGACCCAGCCGGGTCTGCGTCCGGCTCCTGGGAGTGCTCGGGCTAGCGACGCAGCCCGCGCAGCTCGCCACTCACTGGTCCCTGGCGCACTGCACACTCACGCCAGCCCGCCGCCCCCTCCAGCCCCTCCATCCGACTTGCGGCCCTGCCAAACTTTTTTTTTTTTTTTCCGGGTTGATTGGTGTCCAACTTCCCTCCGCCCCCATCCCCCAGGCAGCCCTACCAGCCCGGCGCTCACCACTCTCCGCAGCGAATAGCAACCGGTATAAAAATAATAATGTGATCCAGGCGGCGGGGGTGAATGCAGACACCCGCACCCGGCGATCTCCTGCAGGTACCGGAAACCGGCGTGAGCTCCCGGGCCGGAGCGCGGGTGTCCCCTAGAGTCCTCACCGCTGCGCCCCGCCCGGCGCGGTGTCACTGCGTCCAGGCTGCGCGGCCTGGTGCGGGGCACCGGGGGGCACTGTGCTGGTGTGCGCTTGATGGCTGGAGGGCGCCCAGGGGCTGGCGCGCTGGACCAGTGATTTGGGGAAGTACATCGCGACACCTATGCAGATGGCGTGGCCCTGTTTTGCAACGCCAACGGGTGGGGAGGCAGCCCAGCGATGGGGGAGGAGGAGGAGGAGGAGGCAAGGGAAGGGGTGAACTATGTTGGGATGGGAATAAAGCAAACTCGAAAGCAGGGTGCAAGAAGGAAGGGGTGAGTGTCATCGCTAGGAGGAGGCTCCCACCGGCTCTCCCCGCCTCCCTCCTTCTCCACCCCCTGTTTCCTCCCCACTGCAGCCCTTCCCCTTCCAGGGCGAACACCACGGCCGCTGCCCGGGTGCGTGCGGGTCCTGTTGTGACAGTCAGGCAGAGAGGATTATCCGGATCATGGCCTCCCCAGCCCTCAGCCACCGTCGCTCTCCCGGGTCCCTGTGCGCCCCTGACACCCAGACCCATCCCAGGCGCCCCGCGTCTGCAGCTTCTTCGGCGCTAGCCAAGGAAAGACACCAAGCAAAAGAAAACAAACCCAGAGAGGGGAGGGGAGGCTAACGGAGCCCAGTGGACACCTCGGACCTCTCTCCTTGGGGCTTCCTTCCACCCTCTGTAATGAGACCCGGGCTGGACAACCCGAACTTCAACATCCCAGCCCGCGCTGCTTCTAGGTACCAGACAAGAAGGTCCGCCGCGCCACGGCCATAGCCCCCGGGGCAACCCTTTCACCTCAAGGCCTGTCACCAGTCAACATTCCCTTCCCTGCCCTAGGGGACCCGGGGAGTGGAGATGACACCTCGGAGCCTGCAGGCACCAACCCCGAGGTAGTGGCCGCCGCCCGCTCAGTGCGCCAGCCCAAACTACTCCTGCAGCCACGATCTGCTCTCGTCCCCGCAGCCGGAGCCCTTTAAACAAGTCCCCGGGAGGCGAATAGCAGCCGTGTTGGTTGGCGCCTTGCCGCCAGCCGGGCTCCTCACCCTCCTTTCCTGTTCCCTTCCAACTCTAATGGGGAGGATGGTTCGGGGTGAACTGTCGCGTTTCCAGTCCCCCGCCTCCCAACCCCCGCCCCCCCCCCCCCCCCGCCCCGAGTTCCCAAGCCCTTCTCCTGCCACCAGCCCTCACCACATCTGCTTTTTAGGGGATTGGGGGGGATGCAACCTAGCCGAGTGTGTGTTGCAACCCTGAGTTGGCAGCGCATCCCTGTCAACCTGCCCAGGGTCAAGGCTGTGACATGTTGGGATTTCTTCTCCTTGCCCCCTCGGAGAAGTAATTATTACTGTTATTATTAGAACCGCAAGGTTCGGTTGAAACTTTGTTTCTTCTATCGCCACCCGGGAGCTGTGGTTAGAGCTTTCCACCTGAGGCCCGCGGGGAAGAGGCGGGCTTTTTTGTTGTTGTAGCGGTTGGCCCGCCTGTTTGTTTTGATCTTCGAGCATGCACAATAAATAATGATTAGGATAAGGATGCATAATCCGGGGCGAAGACGGCGCGGTGCCGGAGGGGTTCAGCGGCAGCGGCTGCAGCCGAAAGGCCGGAGCCGGAGAGAGAAGAGAAAGGAGTTGTAAGTTATATTTACCTTGCTCGCGAGCAGTGTGCTGGCTGAATCTTCCCTCTCTGAGTCACCCAGAGTACAGAAACAGAGGGAGCGAGGACTAGATTATGAATATGACTTCATTGATGACAGCCGTCCCCTCCTCTTCCTAAACTCGGGCTCCGCCCCGCGTCCCACCCTCGCCGCCTCCACGGGCGCCGGAAGACGCGCCGCAGTTGGCCCCGCGAGCCGCTCCTCCCTGCCCGGCCAGGCGCGGGTTGGAGGGACGCTCCTGTCACTCGCCCTGCTCAGCGACTCCGGGAGCTCGCGGGGGGAGCAGGGGGCGGTGTGCAAGAATGTGGCTCTAGACAGCTCTACTGTATGCGTGGATCTGTGTGTGTCTGCGAGGCGCCGGCTTTCCGCCGTGTTTGTGCCTGGAGCAGAGAAACTGCGCAGGACAAGCAACCAGCCCGCGGCCCTGCTGGACTCGGGCACCGCACACCCCTCGGCTGGCAGTAGCCTTCCGAGCTTCTCCGGGGAGGCTGGGGGAACCCCCGAAGCGAAGGGGAGGGCAGCCGTAGTAATAGAGCGTAGTAGTTCGGGGGAATGTGGAGACCGTGCTGGAATTTAAGTGTGCCTGCTTCTGCCAGCTCTAGCCTGCAGAGAGAAAGGGAGGGGACGGCGGGGCCAGGGCTCCGGGTGGCACCAAAGCTGTTTGTGGCAGTGTTGGCCGCGGGGGGTAGGGAGGGGAATGGGCATTATCATGCCAGCTGAAACTTTTTCGACCCCCGCCCCCTCCCCGTTTCCCTCAAGGCTGTCATAAATTTGCGTTCTTCCTACCCATCCCCAACCTCCAGTGAAAAAGGGAGGCGGCACAAAGAACGAGCTTGCCAAATCTGTCTCATCCCTAAAGGACTGCAAGCTTTCAAATGCCAGAGACGAGAAACAGCTGAGAGGCCGGCCGCCTAGTAAATAAATAAACCCAGATAAACCCGCCTAACCCCTCTGTTTACTTCGGAAAGGCACGAAGCACTTTCACCTCCCCTCACCTGTCATCTTCGAATAAAATATACACAAAAATATGGAAGGAGGGAACGACCCCGTGAGAGTAGGGCGGGAGAGTCAGGGGGCAGCTGAACCATGGGATCTGCTTTTGATTTAAAAAGGGAAATATATCTCATTCTCTACAGACCGAAGTCTCCTCTCTCTTCCACCCCACGTTTAAGACCAATTAAGGCTACAAACTGCAATTTGCCTGCACGTAGTGGTTCGGAGAGCTAGTGTTTCAGTTTTCCTTGAAATCCAGTACGTTTGCCGGACCCTGGGTCACTATTTGGTGAGGCAGTTTTATTTTTAGCTTTATGAAGTGTGAAAGAATGTTAGGAGATTTTAAATCAGAGGCCTATTATATTAGACTCAGATTAATGTAGGTGCTTGACTCTTAAAATTAAAACTGCTCCTATGTGGTCGTGTTATGAAAAGTATGATTTATTCCTTATTTTGCAGTGTAATGGCTCAAATTAGTCATTCAAAGTGCACTGTGACTCTTTGGTTGAGGATTCCGCCCACCCTAGGGTAAAATCCTCTTTTAAGATGGTTTATACTTTTACAGAATTGACTATGTGAGCAACTGGGTCTGAAGTGCCATTCTCAGGATGCTCAAGCTTAGATACTGGGTATATTGATGACAAGGAGCAATGGGAACAAATGTCAGATTTCTATGTGCTCCTTAGGAAGTGTTTACATCACTGGGCCAGGCCTGGGAGAAAGCCCTACCAAGGCTCCACTTTCATGGAGTGGGCAAGCAGGGAGAGCAATCGCACAAGCCTGGAGTTTTATAGTTTTCCAAGGTGCTGTTACTTGCTTGTTAAATTTGGCTTCCATGTTTTCTGTGTATCCTATGGCAAACTTCTAAACCAAACAGAAAGGACTAGAATATAGTGTGCCTCCCTGAAGGTTGTCAGAAATTGTTTCTCTGCCTGAGGATAGGCCAGAATAACAGTAACTGGGAATATATTCTAAGAAATGCTAAGCCCAATTAATAGTGTAATAAATGTATAATCTAAATACTAGCTTCTAACTGCCTAATAGGTTTCAGCTTTGAGGAAATACAGCCAGAAACCTAATCGTGTATAATAAAAGGCTTTAACCTAATGAAAATACTTACAAAGATAAGTATTCATTAACAAGGATTAGGTTTTAAATTTGTTTCCTTCACATGTCAACTTCACAGCCCAGGTTTAACAAATTTGATGATATCACACCATGTGTGTATGTATGTGTTTGTGTGTGTGTGTCTGCACACACTTGTGCATCTCTGTGTCTTTTCTCTCTGTGTGTCTCTTCTCTTTATTTCTCTGTCTCTTTCTCTCTCTGTATGTGTCTCTCTGTCTCTGTCTCTGTCTCTCTCTGGCTGACTCTACACCTGCCTTTCTCCGTGTGTGTGTTTGTATTTCTCCCTGTTCATTTACCTCTATATATGTGTCTTTCTATGCCTCTCTTTCTCTCTCTCTCTCTCTCTCCCTTCTTCCCTCCTACCCTCTTTTTCTTTCTCCCCCTCTCTGTCTCCCTCTCCCTCTAGCTGGCTCAAAGGGCTCTGGCATTTGTAGCTCCCTACCCCTGTCTCCTGACCGTTGGCACTACAGGTAGGCCACACCATGACGGCTTTGCCTTTATTCCCTTATAAATAAAATTTCACCTCCACTTGCCATAACAATTCTTAGAAAAACCTCCATCTTTATGACACTGAAGCCACTGGCCATTCCTTCTGGCATTTTGTCAGAGAGAAAGTAAGAAGAAAACCTTCCTTCCCTTTGTTGTGTGTGTGTGTATTCTCTAGCTTACATAAAATTTTGATGCAGTACTTGGAGGGGTTGCTACCCGTACATGAACATGCTCAACCCCGAGAATGAAAGAACACAATCTGTGGTTGGGAATACAGATTAAATATAGATACTTGGCTCCCTTTCACCTCACATTGACCTAAGGATGCCTCACCTTCTCCCTTCAGGTCTCTCCTCTGAAGAATTGTCTTGTTTGTAGCTCGCGCTGCAGCAAGTAAGAATTTCATCAAAGGATTCTGAAACTCATGAGAAATAAAAGGCTGCAGCATTTGCTCCATACGAAAAGACCGAGGGCAGCGTATCCAGCAAGAGCTTCATCTCTGTGGTGAAGCAAAAACATAGCAATTGCTGATGCTGAGAAAGAAAACGAGGGGTTCTTTTGTTTTGTACAAAAATCACGGGAAAGCAACTCTGGTTAGAGGCTAAAAGGACTCAGGGAAGCTGCACAGAATGCTGCAGTCCCAGGAAGCTTTGCTTTGGGGCCTTCGAGGAGTCATAATGTGTTCACTGAAGTCGCCTTTTCTCTTTCTACCTTGGTAGCGAGGGGTGGAAGTCACTTTTCCATGTCTGCTTGGCCACATTTACTTGTTAGGTAAGTCCTCTTTGGCAGATGAGAATGCCTTTGTAGAGTAGATAGTGGGCTTACAAACCTGTATCTGGTTGCAACACCCTCTTAAAAGAAAAGCCGCACGCACAAAATTTAGGTGCTTTTACTCCCAACAAAGTATTAATGTGGACTGACTGGTATGTCTAGCTTCAGGTCAGAGCAGGTAAGGCCATTAGGGAATGGGTATATCATGTGTAGTAGTAGACACTGAACTTTGACAAATTGAATCCGCTGACATCTAATTTAGTGAAGGGTTTATAATTAGCAAGAAAACTGATTATAGAACTAAACACTACTCTCTCTTTCTTCTTCCCTAATAAACAATTTTTAAAAACATCTTGGCTCTCCATAATCATTATCTTTAAAATGCTCCCCTAATTTTTTTCATGACCATATAACTCTCTACTTTAAAATCTATATCTATCTCCAGTTCATCTTAGGATAAACTTCAAACTTCTTAGCATAGCATTCAGGGTCCTGGAGGGACAGATGTCTACCAGCTGTGTTGAGTTTCCCCAAATGCTGCCCTGTGGGCGATCTGCTTTACCTGCAGGTTCCTATGACGCTCTATTGGTCATATTCCTCTCTCAGACAAGCAGACAGGTCTTAACTCCAGATCCTTGAAGACTCACCTGTGACCCAACATCTAGAAAGTGGTCCTTGTGCCCTTGCAGACAGGAAAGCTGCAGGTCCTACTCTGCTCCCATAGCAACCGATGTGCACCTCCATTAGAGCACTTAGGACTTCGATGCAATTATTTGTTTGATATCCCCCACTAGTGTCTGGAGGGTATAGAGTAAGTTCAGTTCATTGTGGAAACCTCAGCAATTAGCTAGTTGCTTAGCACAGTGTAAAAAAAAACAACAACAAAAAAATACAAGCCCCTACCACTTTGTTGAATGAAAGGATGAGCAATAAATAATAAACTTACCCAATATTGAGAATTCAGCAGATCTCCACCACTAATAACTACTATGAACAAAGCTATGCAACGTTTACAATCTTTGAAATTTCTTAAGCAGAAAAGCAGAAAAGGCAAATATTTTAAATATTTGTTTGTTGTCTGTTTGTTTTAAATTATGTTTTGTCTGGAAGCTTGAAAGATGAGAAGCTGCACTTTTGGAAAAAGAGCATTAACAAGAAGTTCTGTGTATGTTTGAACCAGGCCGAAGGCACAGAAGGGCAAACATGGCAGCTGGATGCACTAAGAGAATCAGCAAGGTCCCCACAGCATGTTTTGCTGAGCTCTCCTTTAAATCACAAGCCAGAAGTTGGGCCAGTATCTTCACACACATCCTTTCTTCCCTTTAGCCAGATGAGATACGCGACACTAGCCCCACTTTCTAGTCCGACCAGAGGGCTAAGTAATGTTCTTAAACTGTGTTCTCCAAATTGGAGAAAACAAGGCAATTGATTGTAATATGAGAATACTAGAAACTCTGTTTTTGCTTCATGATCTTAAAATATTTCTGGGGCTACAAACCCCTCCAAAGTGAAAGGGTACTATGCCTAATATACTCTTGGACTGCAGAATCTCTAGATGTTTCTTAGTAAACTAGTCTCCTGCTAAGCAGAACAGCTGAAACACCTTGAGAGCAGGGTTGTCACAGGCAGCATGGTGCAGGCACCCTTCTGTTCCCCCACTGGCAGTGAGGGCTCTTCAAGCATGGACAGTGTCTCAGGTTTACAGGGTCTACCTTAAATGAATTCACAGATGCTGTTCCTCAGGGTCTACCTTAAATGAATTCACAGACGATATTCCTGTCTCCAATTTTAGCCAATCAGCCCTCTTATTTATGAAGCAACCGACTTAAAAAGATTTCTGAAAAGAAATCAGAGGCTGAGGTGGCAATAAGGCATGCGCAGGTGAAAACCAGGCTCATAAATTGCTACTTTAGCCCCTAAGAATTCATTGCCAGCCATGCCAAGAAGTAAAACAATGAGGACCTAATTAGAACTTACAAGAAATAGGTCAGAAATATCCACAATTACCCAAGACTGCCTGAGATATAGATTGATATTCACTATCACTCATGATGAATCCTGACTTACACATTCAGTTTATATTGAGGCATTCATTACTGATAATATGATGTAATCATAATTAGCAAGATAATTAAGGTTTTTCTTCTCCTCTTCATCTTACTCCTTCATCACTTCTGCTTTGTGCTTCCTAATGCACTTGATATAATATTAATACTGAACTCGAGTTTAATAACGAAATACACAAGTTGTACTTTATCTTACTTTCTTTACAGGTCCAAGGGACAGGCGAACAAACAACTCGGAGCTGACTAAATGATGAAGTCAGAATTTTTAACTCACCTTGGTAGCTCTCCAGACTCAAGCAATGTGTATTCACATGGAAAAACTGTAATTATTTGTCCTCAGTAAAACGTTCTTGATCCATGCCGGAACACTGGTGGGGGTAGAACATGAATCTTCTTCCAAACATTTACTGTTCCAAATTATATGACCACGTTAGTTTGAATTTTAATTTAAATACTTCATTAATTCTCTGAGAGTTTTTTACAATGTATTTTGATAGTGTTCAGTCCCCTCCCCCAGCTCCTCCCATCTTTACCCTCTCCATCCTCCTCGCCATGCTTTGAGATTTGTTCCTTTCTTTTATGCTTTCCCATGGAGTCCATTTTGTGCTACCCAAGTTCTCTTGATAGTGGGACCTGCCTTTGAGTCTGTTTAATCTATTAGGGATCGCATCATTCCAAACACCTGACTCTCTTATAGCAGCTGTCAAATGCCAGTGACTCCTCCACTGGAGGTGATAATTTGGTGCCTTCCTCCCCTCATCCCCTCTATAATGGGATTTCTCTGGCTTGAGCTTACCGAGGGTCTTATGTATGCTGCCACAGTCTCTCTAAGTCCAGTTGACCCATTGTGTCTGAAAACTACTGTTTCCTTGATGCGATCAACCACCTAGAAGTTTTACAATCTTTTGCCCCTTCAAGAATCCTTGAGGGGAGAGATATAGAGATGTGATATTTAGGTTGAGCATTCCACAGTCTCTTAGTCTCTGCATGTTGAACAGTTGAGGGTCTCCAAGACATCTTTCTGGTGAGGGTTGGGAGATGAACTGATCTTTGGGTACAGGAATAGGTCTACTTTATCCATTTAGCATAATATTAGTATTAGATTCTGTCCTAGGATCTATAACTTATCCATCCACAGGTTCTTGGTCCCATAAACAGTACCAGGTACAGGTTCTACTCATGGAGGGGATCTTATTCCTATCAGAACCTGGTTAGTTATTCTCATGTGTGCTTCGCTTGCACCAACAGTGGGTATAGCTGGTCAAACCTTCTGGAATTCACTGCTAGGTGAAATCGATGGCTGCTTCTCTACTCTGGTAATGCGAATAGTACCTGCTGGCATTATGAGAGTGGATAGTATAGTTGAAGCTTCCAGGTCAGTGCCAGCTTGATTATCCCATGCTGTATGATTTGAGTATGTGGTATCTTCAGCAGTAGGCTTTTATTGTCAAGTTCTGGAGGGTAACCAGGAGTACTGGAAATAGCCTGTAACGCTTGCTGGTGTATAGGATGCCATTGGCCAACAACTCAAAAAGGAATAACAAGGAATTGCAAGTAGAGGGTGTTTTGTTTTGTTTTGTTTTGTTTTTGCTAGCATATGGTCTTTGGTTGGCGTATTATTCTCCCTCTGTAGGCTAAGTCCTTTAAAATCCCTCCCTCCCTCCCTCTCTCTCTCTCCCTCCCTGCCTCCCCCCCCTCTCTCTGTGTATGTTGGTATGTAGGAACTTAATATGCATTTTCATCAATGAGTGCATATGTTTCATTATACTCTCAAAGAGCTCTTCCCTCAAGAAGGTGGTAAGAATTACTAAGAAGCCTATGCAGCTTAAATGACCCATGATAATTTGATGATAAGAAATAAATCCTCCACACGACTTTTACAAAATCGTGTACATTTTATGCATCCAGTTAAAAAATAAGCCAGCAACATGTAAACACAGAAACAATTACTAAAATTCCCTTAGATGACTGCATAAAGAGTGTGAGATAAGCAAGCTGAGTTTTGTGGAGGGGGCAGCAGGTAGAATATGTTCTCAGGTAAGATTAAAATACTGCCTTGTCCAAGATGGCTTCCAGAGACAGACTTGACTGTGGCAGCAAGGGAATGAAGACAAGACAGACATGGGCTGAAAAGCTGGGGTTGCCTGGGCTGGACTCTCTGATGGAGAAACCACAGCCTTTCAGAAGCTCAGTATGCTTTTTATATACAATTGAAGAGAGACACAGGGCTATTGCCTACAGTTGAACAAATCAGTTGGGTCATTATAGACAGATAAACAAGGAGCCAGTGTTTATGGTCTACAGCTGGAGTAAAGAGGCAGGTTTAGCCACTCTCCTGGGAACTGTCTCTGTAGGGGAGCCGTCTTCAGACTGTAAACATCCATGGGGAAGATAGGGTGGCTTTTTCTTCTTTCTGTACACACTATCAACAGTACTAACAGGGGGATCTGGGGCCAGAGGGAGGCTTTGTCATCTCTCTGAGCCTTACCCTGGGAAAAAGTCTTTGCCACTGTCCCACAGCTCTGAGGTCTGCTTGGCCTTACCCATGACGGCAACACACCCTAACTCAGGGCTTCCTCCACTCCTCATGAAAACACATGCCTCAACAATATGGCTTCATTTTAGCTGTCAGTACTGTTTTTTAACCAGAGTGTTGAGCAGAAAACTAGCATAGATGTCTGGAGTAGGTTTCAAAGCATCTGGATTCTGCACTGGGTAGGAAACTTTTATCTTCCTATCAGAAAATCTTAGCTGAACAGACGCTGAGTTCAGAAACCATCGGATGTAAAGAAAAGGATCGCATTTTGTGTGGATATGTGTATAGCCACTTACACATCCCGCCAGGAACATTGCCATGTGTGTTGAAATCTTATGATAAAGATTATCTGGGACCTTTGGGTAAAAGGCTTTCCATAACTATATGGAGAAGTGGGACTCTCTGATAGGATAAAAAAAACATTTGCCCAGGACTTAAAGTTTCAGGATATGTCTGACTATAAAGAAGTCACTATTTATATTCTGTCAATATTTTACTAAAATGTGTTTGAAAATATGTCCTCTGCCAGGCACGTTTTCTTATTTGAAACCTCAATATTTTGTTGGGACAGTTTATTTGAGCTTATGGCTTCAGAGGGGAGAGAGTCTATAAAGGCAGCGGGGAAGGGGCATGGCAGCAGGTAGCTACAGGAAACAGGGATCACATCTTTAACTAGAAGTACTGAGCATAGAAAGCAGAGTGAGAGATGGGTGGAAGTGGAGCTGTAAACCCTCAAGGCTCATCCCTAGTGACATAGTTCATCCAGCAAGGCCCCACTTCCTAAATGTTCTGTAATCTCCCCCAAATGGAGACCAAGCATTCAAAAACTGGAGCCTGGGGGCAGGGGGGCATCTCTCCTCCTAACCACATATAATTTAATAATCTAGATAAATGCATATTTACACTTCCAAACAACCTATTACTGCAAATATCCAGGTTATCACAGAGCATATATTAGGATCTTACTGTGAGTAGTAACACTAGAGCTTCTTACAGCAGTCACTGGTTTTAGAAGTGCATGCCAGTCTTAGGAATTCTACTTTCATGGCAGAAGCAAGTACACTATACTGGGACATGTGGTTGAATGGACGCCCACTAAGATAACTTGGTCTCCTCAGTCCCTGTCAGGACATTTTCTACATCCACATTGTTTCTCTTAGTGAGAGAGGGAGTGAGGAGAAAAATAAAAACAAAAGAAGAATTAATAATTTAATGATTATTCAACTCTCAACTTCAGTGGTTGGGGTTGTTAATTGCTTTTGATTCCAGATGTGAGGGAGAGCAAGTGGCTCCCCATGGCTTCTTCCCATCTTCCTGCCCAACTATAGCCCTGTAACTGGCCTATAAGTAACTCTCACCAGCTTGACAAGGGCTGACTACCATGGCTGATCTGGGAGCCTGGGAAGCACAGACCAAGAGGGCCAGTCTCTATTTGTTCTACAGAGCTGAGTTGAGAAATGAAGTTTACCTCGGAGAACCTCCTTAACTAAAAAGAACAGTTTCCTGAAACAGCACTTGCCTTCTTTTCTAAGTGCAACGCCCTGTGGCCCTCTGAAATTAGTGTTTTCTCTTGCCTCTTTCTTTCTTCCTTCCTTTCTGTTTTTCTTTCTTTCTTTTCTCCCTCCCTTCTTTCTTCTCTCCCTCCCTCCCTTCTTTCCTTCCTTCCCCCTTCTTCCTTCTTTCTTTCTTTTCTTCCTTCTCCCTCCCTTCCTTCCTTTAACTTTATCCTCAACATATCTCATCATGACTCATAATTCTGAATGAGTGGAAAAATACTTTTTGGATCAATTAGGGACACACAGGACTTTTTAACCTTCAGCTAATTATGTTACTTTTAGGACAGGTGTCTTAGTTACTTGCTCGCTGCTATGATAAAATACTTCCACAAGGGCAGCCTAAAGGAGATCTTAATTTTGCTTGCCATTCCAGAGAGAAACTGTCCATCCTGGCAGCAGACACAGGAACAGGAAGGGAAAGCGTGGGGGCAGAACAGAAAACTGGCTCATCACATCGCATTCACACTAAGAAAGCAGAGAGTGATGAATGTTTGTGCCAGTTTACTCTCTCTTTTACATAGTATAGGACCCTAGCCTAGGGAATGGTGCCACCTATGGTGAACTAGGCCTTTCCACATGGACTAACTTAATCAAGACCATTCCCAACAGGCATGCCTAGAGGTTCATTTCCTAGGTGGTTCTAGATCTTACTAAGTTGGAAATTGAGTTTTACTCTCAAAACAGCTTATTAAAATGTAGATCTTATGATCAGGAGTTTATCTACTGTATTATATGAATCCTTTGGGTATTTCATTATACCAATGAATAATTAAAGGATATAGGTTATTCCTTTTTGTTTGATAGTTTGTTTGTTTTTCTTTTGAGAAAGAATATCATTCTGTAAACCAGGCTGGCCTGAAACTTACCATGTAGCTCCACACTGGCTTTCCTTGGGGCTCCAGCCTCAGTCTGAAAATGGGATTATAGGCAGAGCTACCATGCCTGACTTTCAGATTTTCCTTATTGGCTTTTAAGAACTCTGTATATTTTTTCTGGTTTTGTAAGGCAGAGTCTCACTATGTGGCTCTGGATGGCCAAGAGTTCTCTATACAGATCAAGTAGAACTTGCATTGATCCTCCTGCCTCTGCCTCCTTTGCATGCTAGGGCTCTGTGTGTGTGTGTGTGTGTGTGTGTGTGTGTGTGTGTGTGTGTGTATGCACAGCATGCCTGGCTGTTATGAATGACTCTTTTTTAAAAACTAATTTTATTTATTTATTTATTTATTTAGCCATCTACCTATTTATTTATTATGTATATATTTGGTGTGTCATAGCCTATGTGAAGGTTAATGGACAACTTGTGGAAGCTGAATCTCTCCTTCTTCTATGTGGGTTCCAGTGACAAAACCCAGTCTGAGAGAGTGAACTCACCAGCTGAAATACTAGCTCTTCATCAGGTGTGCCTTGTGTGGCCATTTTTTCCTTCTCTTGATATCGTTCTCTTCTAGATGAGACATTTTTAATTTTAATGAAATCTAGCTCACCAATTACTTCCTTCATGGGTTGTGCCTTTCATGTTGCCTCTAAAAGGTCATGTTGTCTTATAGGAGTTTTATGGTTTTGTGTTTCCATTTAGGTCTGTAATACATTTTGAGTTATTTTTTGTGAAGAAAGTAAATGCTCTGTATTTAGAGCCCTCACGATCCCTCCTCCCCTCCCTCTCATCACTCTGTCCTTTCTTCCTTCTTTTATATTGCTAACCAATTAGTCTAGCATGATTTATTGAAAAACACTGTGTGTATGTAATGTGTCCCTATGTAAAAGTCAGAGGTCAGAGGTCAGTCTTAGGTGTTCTTCTGGAGCTGTTGACCTTGTTTCTTTTTGAGAGAGTCTCTTACTGGGACCTGGAGCTTGTGGCTCAATTTGCTGGCTACTACAGCTTTAGAAATCCTCTTGTCACTGCCTCTCCGGTGCTGAGGATACATGGCATCTGTGACCAGCCCTACCTTTTAACATGGGTGCCGCCATCAACCTCAGCTTGCAGAGGAAACACTTTATTGGCTAAGCCATACCCCCAGCTGTAAAAGACTTAGAAAAATCAATATGTTCCCTTTGCTCCTTTTGTCAAAGACCAGTTGATTATATTTATGTGAGTCCATTCGGGCCTTTCTTCTGTTTTTGTTGTTGTTGTTTTGTCTGTTTTTATCTCTATTTTTTGTTTTGTGCACACCACACTGTTTTCATTTCTGTAGTTTTGCAGTGAGTCTTCAGTTTCTTTCATATTTGATTGGCTATTTTGTGTCTTTTGCCTCTCTATGTAAACTTCAATGTCTCTCTCTCTCTCTCTCATCACCTATAAAATAATTTACCTGGATCCTAATTGGAATTACATTAAATTTATAGATCAATTTGAAAGGACTGGTGTCTTAAAAATACGAAATTTTCCTATCTGTGAGAACAGTTTCTCTGTTTAGTTCTTAATTTCTTTCCAAGTTTTATAACTTCCCTTATAAATCTTATATTTATTTTATTAGATTTACACATAATTGTTCCATATTTTTGTAGTGATAACATAAACGATACCACGACTTTAATGTCAAACTCCAGGGCTCACAAGGCAGTCTGTAAAAACTTTACACCTCTTTAACATTTCAGGTCTGACAGTGTGGCTAACAGCTTCAGAGCCGCCATTTTTCAGAGGCGTGCTTTTATTTCACGATGCCTAAAGTCCACCGTTTTATCTAAAATCAATGTCTTCTTCACACAGCTCTTTTGCTGTCAGTAAATTTTACCATTTGGACAATATTTTTATACTGACAACCCAAGACCACGTTAAAAAAAAATCTGATTAATAGGGAAAGTCATTCTACCAGCCCCAAATTTTACCATGATTATTAATTTGTTTTCTTTCCAGATTTTCTCACTGCACATGTGTCATGCCCCAAGGGGGTGATTTCCATTTCTAATGCCAGTTGGGTCTTGCTTGTGGTCCAGAGGATTCCATGAGGATTTTCCATGTGGGAAACCTCCACAGTAGATTATAGTATTACTGTTCTGTTTCCAGTGCCTGCATCCAGTTCAGTGGGAAGCTGACTGAAGTCAGCCCTGGCTTCCACTTCCATTCCATCTTCTGCAATGTTCTTCCAGGAGTATCAAGTGACTCTTGAGTGCATTGAAGGTGAAGTCCAGGCTTCTCCAAGCACTAGGCACATTTCCAAGTAGAAGGCCATATCTCCCTAACTTCTCTCTTAGTGTTGGAAGATTTTAAATGCAGGACATACTGTTGATAGCTCCCTGCACACACACACACAAAATATTCAGAATGTAATTTCCTCAATATCTCACTTCACAACAGTCTACCTGCCTCTGATGGCCACTCTTTTACTCCTTCTTAGCTCAAGGATTTCCATTACCTTTCCCAGCCACCCTACTCACTGTGGTTACTCTGCTCTTATATGTGTGTCTATACGGATTGGTGTGTAATTTATTTATTTGCATTTACTTATTTAGTTATCTTGTCATGGCATGAGATTACGATAATCCATATTTCATGTTGAAATTATGAAGATGGAATTGGGTTGGTTGATATGGAAGAATTTTGGTATCTTAGATTTTTGTTTAAAAACATGCAAAGATCACTGGTACAAACAGTAATGAGTGTTATTACACCATTCCCATCAGGGTGATGTGGTTAGTTTGGGTCAACTTGAAATAAATAAAGTTCATGTGGAGGAAACCTCAAGTGAGGAAATGTCACTATCAGATTGACCTATCTGCAAGTCTGAGGCATTTTCTTGATTGTTAATTGATGCAGAAGGGTACAACCCAATGTAGATGGTGCCACCCTAGGGCAGCTGGTCCTGGGTTGTAAAAAAGGGAAAACTGAGTAAACTTTGAGAAGCAAATCTGCAAGCAGCATTCCTCCGAGGCTTCTCTTTCGTTTTCTGTTCCAAGTTTGTTCCTACCTTGAATTCCTGCCCTAACTTCCCTCAGCAATGGACTCCCACTCTTCAGGATAAACCAAATTGGCCCTTCTCTTCTCCAAGTTGTTTCGGTCAGTGTTTTATCACAGCAACAGAAAAGCAAACTAGGACAACTGCATTCTATGAAAGAAAGGAAAGAAGAAAGAAAGAAAAAAAGAAAGAAAGAAAGAAAGAAAGAAAGAAAGAAAGAAAGAAAGAGAGAGGGAGAAAGGAAGGAAGGAATAAAAAAGAAAGGAAGAAGAGAGAGTAAGGAAAGAAAGGAAGAAAGAAAGGAAGGAAGGAGGAAGAAAGGAAGAAAAAAAGCAATGCTGGTGAAATCACAAAGAAATCAGTAATTCTACGATGTGTCACTTTACTCCAAGAGGAATTCTATCAAAAGCCCTGTGCCCTGTTGATGGAAATGTAAATGGCCCTGTTATTGTGAAAAATATTAAGGCGGTTCCTTACATATTAGAAATAAAAGACTGGAGAGGTGGGTTAGTAAGTAATGGCTCTTTTTTCCAAGCCTAATGACCTGAGTTCAATGTTCATTCAATCCCTGAAACCCAAATGGAAGAAAAGGAGAACTAAACCTGTGAATTGTTCTTTTACCTTCATGTAACATGGGTGTGCATACACACACACACACACACACACACACACACACACACACACAAGCACACACACATAAGCACAGGTGTGTGCATACTTACAAATCAATAAAAGCAAAAGCTAAAATTATAAAAGAGTTAAAAATAAATGTACCATGTGATCTAACAATCCATTTCCAGATAAATACCCAAAGTACTTTAAATGAGACTAGAGCAGAGCTGTACACACATGCCCTTCGCAGCACTACCCACAGTAGCCAAAAGGTAGAAGTCTTGTTGACTGTATTCTAATGGATGGGTAAATAAGATGTGGTACATGCAGGAAATACAAATAGAATTCAGCCATCATGGGGAATAAGATGTGGTACATGCAGGCAATACAAATAGAATTCAGCCATCATGGGGAAAGACATTCTGTCACATGCCACAACATGCAAAAACAAACAAACAAACAAACAAAAACCCCATGAAGGTATCATGTTAACAGCAACAAGCCGTTTACAAAGGTAGACACTATGGTGGTTCTATTTATCCTTTCTAGGACAGTCAGATTCACCAAGTCAGAAGGTCACCAGGTCTCTGGGCAGGGGGTGGGTGACAAAGCACGGGGAGACCTTTCTACATTCTCTAAATGTAGAGAATTTGAGCAGACGCTTTCTTGTGGTGGCAGGCTTGGCTTCTCACTGCCTCCTGCATTTCATCAACAGTAAAGTTCATAATCTGACATTTCCCTGACACCCGAGGATGACAGTGAAGTGTGGTATTCAGGAGAGAAGTAACAAATTATGTCATGGGAACAGGAGGAAAGGGACAACTCCGGCAGTGGCTGAGAAGAGATGAAACATCACAAAATCAAAATGAGAGAAGCAAGGAAGGACTTAGGAAGGTGTAGGGGGAAGGCTGCACAAATTGGGAGGCAAGAGAGGGTGATAGATTCCGCAGAAAAAAATGACCGAGTCTGGGGCTCCCCGTTGATGAATAGAGCTGTCAGCTAGCCAAGTTTAGGCTTAAAGATCAAAAACTGCCATGTTTTCTGCAGGTAGCACATATTTATTGCATAACTATTAGTTCCGATGTAACAGCCAGTAAAGGAGATGAGGAAGAAGGTATTTTATTGGTGGAGTCATGGAAATGCCCACAGGAATCAAAAGGCAGAAAGTCACATTGCTCATAGTAATATATTTGAAGATCCTTTTTTAATAAAAATTCTTATTTATTCTGTGTCAAGAAAAATATCAGGGAATAAAATTATTTTGAAATAAGGCTAGGTGGAATACAATTCATATTCCCTCTCAAAATGGGCAATAAGTTATCATACCCAAAGAAACTTCCACAGCTAGTCGAGTTAGTATTTAAGCATTTCATAAAATGGTTATTCAGGAAAAATTATTCATTTGGGATTATCCATACTTTTTTTTTTTTATAAACCCTTTTCTTTCCTGGTATGTGGCTTTACGCCAGTCTTCTGATTCTTAGAATGTTCCAAAAAGATGAATTAAGGAAAAGGAAAGGAAATCAAGTAAGTCAATGGGGCTGCTTGGCAATCGTGAACATAAAGTATGTGATTAAGAAGAGGCTGGCACGAACTAAATTCAAGGCAACTTTTTTGCAATGGACTATTTTCGATCTTCCATTTCCATAGAAGAGGGCAAACTAAGATGGTAAGCCCAAAATAGCTAATATTCCTCAAACCAAGCTCATGGTATGCCAGAACAAGTTCTAAGTACTTTGCATGCATGAATTCATTTCATTTTCATAGCAACCCTGTCAGTAAGGCACTCGTAGAAGCAACCTGCTAGATTTCCAGGGATTTTGTGAGCCTGATATAGTTTGAAATCAGTTGTTCTGGGAATATTCACACCATAGAAGTCAACATATGCTACAAGCCAGTGTGGTGGTGCACACCTTTAGTTCAGGCACTGTGGAGGCAGAGGCAGGAAGATCTCTATGAGTTTGAAATCAGGCTATTTTACTCAGTGAATTCCACATCAGCCAAGGCTCTCAAAAATAAACAGAAACACAATATGCTACAAGCTGGAGACTTTGAGGGAAAGATCTGGTTGTTAGTTATGTTCTAAGAGTCCAGGGACAGTCTCTCCTTTTCCAGAGCAGGATAAAACAAACCATAGAAAAGTTGAATAACTTGACTGTGGTCAAGCAAGAAATCATTTATAGAGATAAAGCCACACGCCAGGGCAATATGGATTGGAAGCCCAAGCCTTTTGGTCCTCATGCTTTGCATTTCTGAAACACTAAAGAGCACTGACAAAGCCTGGGGTCATATTTTGGAACCTTTTACTGTTTGCAGCTGAGACCTAAACCATCATGTGACAGATCCTAGAGTTTTAGAATTCTTCACATTTATCTCTCCTGTAATACAGTGAAATACAGTATGAGAAAATGTAAAATGAGTCTTGCTTCTTTTCTTTCCTTCCTCTGTTCTCCTTTTCTTTCCATCCTTTCCCCTCCCTTCTCCCTTGCTTTCTCTTCCCTCCCTCTATCCCCTCTCCCTCCTTCTCTCCTTTTATTCTCCCTGTTTTTGTTGATTATGTCTGTCCCATTTAAGTAACATAGGTAGATAGATAGATAGATAGATAGATAGATAGATAGATAGATAGACAGATAGATATAAATCTCTTGGGATTTTTTTTATTGCATTTACAGAGACATGTGATGACTTTCCTACTTGATGTTCCCATATTGCTTTTTGCTTGTCACAGAAGGCTGGGCTAACAGTGAGCCTTGTCATCATCATTAATAAGTATGTATTGAGCATGCCCTTTGTGTTGAGCTTTAAGGATGCACTGAGGGACAAGATATGGTTCTGAGGTTGTTCAGTAAGTGGTTACAAGTGGAAATCATTAAAAAGATACCAGAGAGCCTGTGAGATGGCTCAGTACTTAAAAGTTCTTGATGACAAGTCTGATGAGCTGACTTCAATCCTCAGAACCTGTATAGTAGAAGGGAATATTATGAAAAAAAGTCTTTTGAAGATAAAAGGATATGAGAGGCTAGGGAGATGGCTTAGTAGGTGAAGTGCCTGCTTTGTAAGCTTGAGGACCTGAGTTTGGATTTCCAACACCCACAAAAACTCCAGGCTTTATCCCAGTGCTATGGAAGCCAAGACAAGTGGATCCCTGGAGCTTATTGGTCAGCTTGTCTAGGTAGTCGGTGAATTCCAAGTTCAGTGAGACATGAGGTCTCAAAAAATATGGTGGAGAGGGATTGAGGAAGATACCTTTTGCCTTCAGCATCCACACTCACATGCACACTATACAGGTGTACCTACACTCACATATGCAACATCTATGAGAACCTCCATCCCCCGCTAAAGAAACCACACATACATAACAGGGAGATGGGAACCATTTGGAGAGAAGTTGATAGGAAAGAATGCATTTAACCTAAGTGAGCATACTTAGATAGGAATAGCACTAGGCTGCCACTATGATTTGTTTTAAGGGTCAATCCAGAACTCTGGGAAGGGAGTCTCAATGAAGAGTGTTTAAATCTTGTTGGCCTGTGGGCACATCTTCAAAAGATTTCCTTAATCTTGTTAGTTGACATAGGACAGTCCACCTTGAGTGTAGAGGGCACCATTTCATGGGTGAAACTCCAGACTTAATAAAAGAGGGGAGGGGCCTGAGCTTCAGAAAGCATGCGTTCCTTACTCTTGCCTCCTGACTATAGACCTACTGTGACTGGCTCTCTCTAGTCTCTTCTGCCTTGCTTACTATACCATGATCCGTAACATGGAACTGTGAGCTAAGACCAACCCTTTCTCCACCAAGCTGTCTTTGTTGGGGTGCTTCATCCCAACAGGAAACAAAAGCAAGACTGCTGTCACCCTCTGATAGGTGACTTCCTCCATCTGGGTGGTGAATGGCTGTGTTCCTGGGGTCTGAAAATCTGATCTTTCTTTACAGTTCCAGTCCTGATATTGGACCTATAGTCTTGCAAAAAGGTTGGCTTGCTTGTTCCCCATGTCTCTTCCTTCTTTTTCTTTATCTAGAGATGGTATTCTCTGAAATGTCCTTACCTCTTCCAAATCACTATTCAATTTTGAAGTGCCATTTCTTAATGGAGATATATTTATTCTGCTCACATCAAATTTATTTATTTATTTTTAGAAGGTTTCTCTTTCATACAACACACATCACTAAGAACTGACTCCATGCAGGGTGCTCATTTGTTCTTCCAGGTGCTTCATTCTGCATCAACAAACTCTTTACTGAATATTTACTATGCATAGGACAACTTAACATATTGGAGTCCAATTAGAAACTAAGTTTTTCTCCTTTCCCTTCAATACTTAAGGTTATTATTATTATTATTATTATTATTATTATTATTATTATTATTAATTATTGCTCTATAGTGACTCTGCAATTGTTAGAGTTTATTATTTTTTCCTTCTATATAAACACCATTGTATCTGGTAGTGTAGGTGTGGCTTGAGATTTCTCAAACTGTTTTGTTAAGTTTTGCTCACAGAGTGATTAGCCTTCATATATTTGTCAGTTATCCTTTCATTGAACTATTTTAATTAGAAGTCCTTTAGAAGCTGGTTTGGAATACGTATTTCAAGGTTTCTGTCCTAAATCTCTCAGTTCCTCCTGTATAACTCAGTTCCATCTTGACATCCCTGAAAGTTGAATAGTGGAAACTAACCCCAACACTAAAATAATGTCTTATGTAAAGTGCACTGAGGTAACTGAGTTGATACTGTAGTTTTCCTTGAAACCCTAAGAGTTCTTTGCATCAACTAGATTCCTCAAAATATTTAAGATTACAGAATGTCAGAACAAAACAAACAAGCAAAGTCAGCAATGTGTAAGCGGAACCTCATCAGAGTTAAAACTTTTATGCTTCAAAGAACTTTATTAAGAAAATGAAAATACAGTCCAAAGAATGTGAGAAAATATTTGCAAACCACTCTCCTGACAGTGGCCCATCACACAGAAGATACAAAGACCGTTTACAACTAGACACTAAGACGACAGATAACCCAATTAAAAACGAGCAAAGGATCTCAATAGACATTTCTTTACAGAGGTCATTATTTAAATGACCGACAACTACACAGAGATATTTAACATCATTAATAAATACAGAAATGCAAAGTCAAGCTACAATAATACATGCCTTATTCCTCTCTAGGATGACTAAAGTAACATATTTTTTAAACTAGAAAAATCACAAGTGTTGGTGAAGGTGTTGAGAAACATGTTAGACTCCATGGGTTGCCCGTGGGAACACAGATAGTACAACCACTGAGGAAAACAGTATGATGCCATTTTCTTACTCAAGTAAGAGGAGAGTCACCCAGAATCCTATTTCTATGGATATTCCAAAACAAGTTGGAAAAATGCTCAAACAAAATTTTGTAGTGAACATTTCAATAGTCACAGTAACTCAAAGTGAGAGCAACTTAAATATCCAAAACCAGATGAGTGGATAAGTCAAATGTAACATATATCCATACAATGATAAAGTTTTCTGTCCTTAGGAAGGAGTGCAAGGTCATGCTCTCACATATACAAACCTTACAAATAGTATGTAACTTGGAGAAACAAGACACAAAGGCCATGCATCTTAAGGTTCCATTTATACATAACATCTAGTGCAAGGAAATCCACAAATACAGAGAGAAAATTCATTGCCACCGGAGGCTGGTGAGAGGGAAGGGTAGGAGTGACTACGTAATAGGGACAGGTTTCCTTGGAAGGTGATGAAAATTGTATTAGATTAAGCTACTAATGGTTGTACAACATTCTTGATGTACCAAATGCCAACGAATCATTAAGTGGTAAATTTCATGTTATATGACTTTTACTTGAATTTTACCTGAAAATTTTACAGACTATTATTCACTGTCTATGTGTCAGATACAGTGGGTGTGAAATTGACTAAGATATCACTTCTCCCTCTGGGCTTTGAGGTTCTCAAGAAACTGGCAAGTTAACTAATGCAGCGTGCCGGGATGTTCTCAAACATACACACAGCTGTTGGAGGGACATGCTATCTCCAGTGCTTATGTGATAAGGCCACTGCAGCCTTCCGAAGGAGTCAGTGAGGAGGACTGATTGAGCAAGTTGTTAATTCTGCATGTTCGGGCTGCTCCTTTTGTGGGACAGGCTCTGGGCATGGTCAGAAACTCAACGATGGACAAGCACAGTGGCTTCTCATTACTCACGGAATTTCCTTCTGGGATGAAGACAGACATTAATCAAGTTATCAGCTTCCTACTGGCTGAGGTGAATGTTATGAAGAAAAACAACCTATTCTGTGAAAATGTAAAAATAACCAGCCTGTGAAGTTGGGCTGGAAGATTCTTCCTTGCTGGTTAGCTCTCCTGGTGTCGGCAGGTGCTACGAAGCTTCCGGGGAGAACTGTCATCTGCAGTCTTATCTTTCATAACATAAACAGATATCATTGCCTCAGAACCCCTTTATTCAGAAAACCTCAGGTGAGTATGTGAATTCATTTTTTCATTTGAACATACTCTAATTGTATAAGGCAATTGAGTTTCGTTGTGACATTTTCTATTTTTTTCAAACCATTATGTATTTGTGTGTGTGTGTGTGTATGTGTATATATATATATATATATATATATATATATATATATATATATATATATAATGTACATACATATGTCTATGGGCACATACATGCCATGGCACATGTGTGGAGGTCTGAGGACAACCTCTGATGTCTGTCCTGACTTCCATCTTGTTTGAGTCAATGTTTCTGGTTAGTCACTGTGTATGACAGGCAAGCTCACCCCTGAGCTTCAGGGGATTTTTTTTTTTTGTCTTTGTCTATTATCTCATTTTAGGAGAGCTAGGATCACAGGTGCCTGTGCTATTGTCTAGCTTTTACATGAGATCTGGGGCTACAAACTCAGGTCTTCATAAGTAAGCAGCAAGTACTTTCAGTCACTGAATCATCCCTTCCCCCATCCTCCATGTGACATTTTCATGCATGCATACAACATCTCAACCACATTTACCACTGTTACCATCTCTAATTATAAGGGTATGATTTTCAAGCAACAAGGATTGCTTCATACTGAGTAATCCAGAGATTAGTATACACATTACCACTGTTTGAAGCTTATAAAGAACAACTGAAATCTGAGGAAGGAATCTGAGGAAGCATTTATTTGATGTGTGAAAAATAAATACTGTCTAAATGTGTATGTGATATATACATATCTTACCCAGCTTGGTCTGCTAATTCTGAAATTTTTTTAAAAAATGGGATATATATATATATATATACATATATATATATGTATATATACATATATACATATATATATGTATATATATATACACTTTAAAAATTATATATTACCTTCTTTTTATGGAACGTTTCGCAGAGCTAATAGACTTTCAGTTCTGACTATGGCAGGCCACTTTGAAACTAGCTGGCCTTCCTGTTGCTGACATAGTAAATGGAGATGAGAGCAATGGTGGACAGAAATACCAAAAGAGGCCTGAGAGGGAAGCAAACCAAAGCCAGGCAGGCTGGGCAGCCTGGGAAGCTTGGCCTATCCTGGAGCTTAAATTCTCCCTCTGTTCTCTCATGTCCTCTGCTCTTTTGGACTGTGCTCTGTGTTGGAAGGAATATGACCTTCTTAAACTACAACTTGGTCTTCTAGTTAGTAACAGTGGGAAATGGGACCCCTCTGGGAACCTCGGGCGTGCTTGATTGTGAGAATGAGGTTTCCAATCCTCTGGTTGAACTTGGACCTAGCAGTAGGTGTGCACCTTAGCCCATAGTTTTTGCTTTGGAGCAGGGGTACCCACCTTTGTGGATACTTTCCAAGTTCTTTTCCCTCAGCTCCTAGGCCTCAGGTCCCATGACTGTCCATGGTCACTCCTCTGGAGATATCTTACTACACACTGTTGTTTGCCTGAGTCCTTGTCCTTACTTACGTAGAAGGCCCTCTATTAACATGCCTTACATCCCTTTCAAGGTCATGTTTACTCTTAGAACCTTGAGGATGAAACTTTCTCCAAACAGAAATGGAGCCCTCAGCTATGTCAAGGTGATCAAAAATCCCAAAGAAAAGAACAACAGTTTTTACTGACCTCTTTCTTTGGCTTTCATAATGAAAAAGAAAGGGGGGGGGGATGAGATGTTTAAAATGTAATCAATGTTTAATTATTGATGGGATGTTACCTTTATTAGTACCTGCTTTCCTCTGGTAAGCTTTCCTCCCTGAATAATTACAAACAAACTCATGAAGCTACTTTATAAATTAACTTTTGAACATGTTAAGTTTGATGCCTGTCAGTGATACTTTCTAAGTGTTCCATGATGGTTTTCTTTTATATTCTCTGAGTTCCATATCAACAATATTCGTATAGACTCCTTAAAAGCAATGGGTTGGTTTTCCACTCCTTTGCAATGTCAACTATTATGATTCTGAGCTTTACGTACTAATAATGTTCATTTGTGATTTGACCAAGTTCCCTTGGAGTCTAAGAAACATGGGCTTATTTGTTCAACTCATTCTGGGACTAATTCCATAGCGAGGCCTTGGAAAAGACCGATCTCAGGACAAAGATAGATAGAGAGGCTAGTAATCAAGGGAAATCTTGCTATCTTCACTCAAGTACCTTGTCCTGGCTGTTACAGACTCTTCTGCTATTTGAGGTCATCTGGGAGTTGGCCCTTTTGGTCTTGGAGCTAAAATCAGAAAGCATTCTTCTAGTTACCTGTAGCAAGCAGGAACACAAAAGCCTCAGAACTAGGTGCCATGACGTTCTTGGCTCATAGGCCTGACATTTGCACACTGCATTCAAAAGCTAAATGAACTTGGGTGCTTAAGATGGAGTTAATAGCAAGGCTTTAAACAATACTGAGCTTAACATAATCTTTAAAACTTTTGTCTGCCTGGATTTCTTCTGTTAGAAGTAGTAGTTATCCTCCATCTTTAATTATTTTATATTTATTTATATTTTATTATTATTATTTTGGTGTGCATGTGTGTGGTGGGTGTGTAGAAGTCAGATGATAATTGAGGGAGCTGGTGCTCTACTCCTGTCATGTGCAGTGTCATGTTCATTGGCATGTGCATTGTCATGTGCATAGTCATGTATATTGTCATGTGCATCATCATGTGCACTATCATGTGCATTGTCGGGGTGAACTCTTGTCTTGGGCTTGGCGTTGAAATGTCTTGTGTCATCTCTTGGGCCAGTATTCCAATGTCTTTCTTGTCGACTACAATCAATTTCAGTGAGCCCAAAATATTTATTGGATTTCTGTGGTTCCATATTCCTGATCTCTCTCTCTCTCTCTCTCTCTCTCTCTCTCTCTCTCTCTCTCTCTCTCTCTCTCTCTCTCTCTCTCTCTCTCTCTCTCTCTCTCTCTCCCTCTCTCTGTTCCACCACCCCACTGTCTTCTTTCCTTCTTAACGGGGCAAAGTTGCTGACAACTATCTCATACTTCTGATCATTCTGGCCCCCCTAGACAAGCACGCTACCAAATAAACTCCATTGCTGCCTCCCTACCCCATCTTCCTGATGGGAAATAAAAAAAATAGAGCCTTGGAATAAGAGTAGAGCCTCCCTGGGTTTAAAAACTGCTTTTCTGGTTAATGAGGACCATACCATTTTATTTCTAATTATGGTAGTCCCTCTGATAATGTCATGTTTCTGGAAGAGATAGAAAAGTTTGCATCCTTAAGTGCCAAGCCAGCAAAACAGTTGCAGCATATATTAAACCCTGAGTAATTATAATATTCTATCAAATTCATTAAGAGCAGGAAAGAGGCTTTGGCATGAACTGTCTTCAGATTCTCACAGAGAAGCACAGGAGAGCATTCTACCCAATGTTTGAGAGACAGGTTAGGGCAGAGAAAGCTGCAATTTAGAGCTTGTATGTTAACAGGAATCCTGAGGAGAGCTCAGGAGATGCTCTGCTAGCTTGAGGGATTATTCATCCCTCTCTATTTTTACAGAAGAAAGTGGCCTTTCCTTGCTTCTTTGGTAAACATGAAGAATCTAAACCTCCATGGTTTAGAAGACCCTGCTTGGATCATATGTAGTCAGTATTACAATGTTGCTATGGGCTTTTCTAAACACATTCCCTAGGATCCCTCTTCTGCACCATTTTGAATCCTCTCTGGAAGTTCTTAGACTTTCACTTTGTATCTTTCTAGTTGGTTCCTCTAGTTGGTTTAGATTTTGCTCTGTATTTAACCTTACCCTGGGGAACAGGAGAAGTGTGGCAATCATCTTCCTCCCTTGGAAAATGGGATGAGCAGTAACTTACGTTATCAGTGAGGATTAAAAAACCAAGATAACAATGTGCCCTCTCTACCCCTGCAAGCACTGGCTCTGCTAATTCAGCTGAGGCTTACTTCTAGGAAGAGGCCAGCACCTTAGGCAGAATCTGGCTGGCTGGCTGGCTGGCCTGCAATAGCTACAAAGGACCTTTGACTTTTGAACTCAGCATCAGCATCTTGCAAATGAGGTATGAGGAGCAACCCTCTACGTGGTGGAACAGACTGAGCTTGGAGCGGAGGGACATTTTTTGCAGCAAAGGCAGCAAGGAGCAGCCTGCTTAGGAAAGAAAAAAAGTCAACAGACACTACAGGATTGCTAGCATAGTTTAACGTGTTCATGTGAGCAACTGGGAAAGAATAGAAAAAATTTGAAATATGAAGCTGGTTTTATATAGTGAACCTTTGACCTTTTGGGCAAGAGGAGGTAGGAACATCCAGCACCAGGGACATGTGATTGAGCAAGAGAAGACCAGTTGCTTACTCACTATCAGGGATAACATCAGGCTGTGATCTCTATAGATGCTCCTTAAGAAAGACTGAACTGAGCAAGACCCTGCCTGTGTCCAATCTTTAACCCTGAAAAAGGAGAGAGAGGGAGGGAAGACAGGAAGGTCAGGGAAGGAGAGAGAATTCAAATAGATCAGACCTAAAGAGAGATATGGGGGTTGGGGCCATGGCTCTGAGGGTAAATTGCTTGCTGTACACATGAGGACCTGTGTTTAGATCCCTAGCACACAAGTTAATGCTGGCTATGGTGGCATGCCTATGTAATCCCTAGGTGGGCCCTTGGGGCTCACTGGCTAGCCAGTCACTGTAGGCCAATCAATAAGCTCTGAGTTCAGTGTGTGAGAGACTGTCTCAAAAATAAACAAAAATAAATAAATAGAAAAGAAAAAAGAAAAAAACGTATAGAGTGGAACAAGACACTGGACACCAACCTGGCTTTCACCCATGCCTGCATATACATGGGCATATAAGTATACAACACACAGACATACACACAATTTAAAAAAAGTATGTGCCATTTTCTTCTAAAGGCATCTACACAGGGGGTCAGTATGATGAAAGGATTTATTTATTTATTTATTGTTGTGTGTGTTTGATCTAAGATATTTCTGTAGAGTCAGATTGGTCTCAAATTTCCAATCTTCCTGACTCTGCCCCTCCAGTTCTAAGACTGCAGGTGTGTGTACTCTACACAAATGATTAGAATACTGATTTTTGACTCTGAGTCTGATAGTCTATTAGCCAATTGCATATCTCTGAGGTGCAGTTGTTGTTGTTGTTTATGCGTGATGTAGTTTATAGATGAGCATGAATCTAGAAAGAAGCCATGGACCCATTTTTTTATTAGATATTTTCTTTATTTACATGTCATAAAATATTTCTTTTCCCAGTTTCCCCTCCAAAAACAAAAACAAAAAACAACAAGAACAAACCCCTGTTCCCTCCTCTCTCCGTCTGCTCACCACTCCACCCTCTCTTGCTTACTGGCCCTGGCATTCCCCTACACTGGGCATAGAACCTTCACAGGACCAAGGGCCTCTCCTCCCATCGATGACTGACATGGCCATCCTCTACTATACATATGCTGCTGGAGCCATGAGTTCTACCATGTGTACTCTTTGGTTGGTGGTTTAGTCCCTGGGAGCACTGAGGGTACTAGTTAGTTCATATTGTTGTTCGTACTAAGGTGCTGCAAACGCTTCAGCTCCTTGGGTCCTTTCTCTAGCTCCTTCATTGGGGACCCTGTACTCAGTTCAATGGATGGCTGTGAGCCTTTACTTCTGTATTAGTCGGGTACTGTCACAGCCTCTCAGGAGACAGCTATATCTGCTGGATTGTCCTTCTTTCAGTCTCTGCTCCATAGTTAGCCTCTGCAACTCCTTCCATGGGTATTTTGTTCCCCCTTTTAAGAAGGAATGAAGTGTCCATATTTTGGTCTTCCTTCTTGAGTTCCTTGTGGTTTGTGGATTTGCTGGTGGGGTTGCAAGCTGGTACAACCACTCTGGAAATCAGTTTGGTGGTTCTTCTGGAAATTGGACATAGTTCTACCAGAGGACCCAGCTATACTACTTCTGGGCACATACCCAGAAGATTCTACAACATGTAATAAGGACACATGCTCCACCATGTTCATAGCAGCCTTATTTATAATAGCCAGAAACTGGAAACAACCCAGATGTCCTTCAATAGAGGAATGGATACAGAAATTGTGGCACATCTATACAATGGAGTACTACTCAGCTATTAAAAACAATAAATTTATGAAATTCTTAGGGAAATGGATGGATCTGGAGAATATCATCCTGAGTGAGGTAACCCAATCACAAAAGAACATACATGGTATGCACTCTCTGATAAGTGGTTATTGGCCCAGAAGTTCGGAATACACGAAGTACAATCCACAAACCAAATTTTTTTTTTGAGATAGTCTCTCACTTAGCCTGATGTTGTCTGATTCAGCTAGACTCACTGGCCAGAGTCCTAGTGATCCCCCTGCCTCTACCTCCCCAGCACTGAGGTTACAGATGAATGTTGTCACACCTGATTTTTACATGGGTGCTGGGAATATGAACTTAGGCCTTCTCATTTACTGACTGGGTTGTCTCCCAAAACTTCTTTTAATCAGTAAAATAGGGAAGCAAAATTTTGTTGACATCATAGGAGTATTTGAAGCGGGGATCCTCAAGCTTTTCTACTCAAGAGAGCTTGTTAAAATGCAGAGTCAGTAAACAAGGTCAAGCCTGAGATTCCATTTCCAGCAAGGTATGAGATACCAATTACTGGTCTAGAGAGCTATGATAATGTAGGAAGGACCTAGAAATGCATAGGTACAATGGGTGGAAGGTAATGCCATTAGGTGCAGCAGTATTCATATATTCTACTTAGTTTATTTGTTTCTAAGTAACACTTCCTGTCACCATACTTTTCAATGCTTCAAATGGTACCGGTATTCACAGTCATTTTTTTCTTTAGTCCAGTAAACAGGCTCAATAATGAGTGATATCTTACACACTATAGACACTCAAAAGAAGAAAAGGATAGCCAAGAAAAGAGGAGGCAAAAGGGAAAGGTAAGAAATACGTAGACTGTGCTTCATGCAGAAAACTGGGTATTTTCTCTCAGAGACAGACGGGGAGATGTGAAAGAATGTTGACATCAATAATTAAGGTGGATGGATGGTGGGCTGGAGGGCAGGAGTAAGAGAAGGCAGCTACTCAGTGTATTTGTATCGATGATGATGGAGTTAAGGATGCTACTCAGAAGAGCTTTGGCTTGATAGAGTTGCAGAAATGATTTGTGAAGCTTCATCTGTCTAAATGGCAGTATCTACTTGAAGCCTCCAGGAGTGAGAAAAAAGCATGGGGGAACTGCTTTTGTGACAAATATTTTTAAGATGGGACCCAAGACTACAGATCTGTCCTGTAAGCCAAGAATGGTTAATGGGCCCTCACTGTGATGACAACATGAAAGGGAGCCCAATGGCTGTTCTATCTGCTCATCAGCTAGGTAGCCTTTGAAGTTCTAGGAAGAATTCATGGAGGATTCAGAGAAGATCTGGACTAACAAGAATGATGACAAAGAAAATCTCCCAAGAATTCTTCACTCAAAGGCCACCTCACTATATAAATCATTCAGATTCTCCTGCCATATGCAGACCTTGCTCTTCCCTCCATAATCAGTCCTGTTCATTAGTGACTTTAGATTCGTCACTCCATCATACACAAGGCCTACTTTGTGATCACCTGTCTTATACATTCAGACACAATCACATGAAGCAGGGCTCTTTGCCATCTTCCCTTCTGCCATGTCCCAACAAATGGATTTACATCTGTACATAGAAGGTGCTCAGTAACTGGTTTTTGAGGGAATAAATAAGTAGTGAAGGTTTATAGCAGATAAACAACTGGCAGCACTTCCTTAGATAGAAAAGGTCTGGCTAACACCTGGGAGGTTGGAGCAGATGGATTGCTGTGGTATTTAGCATAGCCTGGGCTAGACAGTGAGAGGTTTGCCTCAAAATGAACAAAACAAACAATGCTCCTCACCCTGAAAACTGGAGAGAGACTACGAGAAAGAAGACCCATGTACCTCACACTTGCGGGGGCTATTCCTGGATCTAGGTAGGCCACTTCTAACTTCTCATTTAGCACCTTCTCTCTCTGATAGATCACTTTCTTACTAAAAATGCTACCTAATCTAACACACTGCCTTGGGTCTACTGAGATGGGTAAACATGATCCGGATACATTTTTTTTTCTGTAGCCATTCAAATACAGGTTCTCATGAAACCATGCTGAGAGAATGATCTACTTCACAACATCTCAGAGAACACAAAGTAACTGCTGACTAAGTTGACCAAAAGATAAAATACACATTTCCTTATCTTTGCCCTCAAGGAACCACAGGAATAAAAGAGCAGAAGGTAACTTATCTCTTGCAGGAGAAACTTCTGAAGGATCCCAAAGGCCTTCCTACTAATATTCCACATGGCATCTCCCTAGGTTAGTAGTTCTCAACCTGTGCATCTCAACTCCTTGGGCAAACCTCTATCTCCAAAAGCAAAATTACAGTTATGAAGTAGTGATGAATTAATTTTCTGGTAAGGAGTTACTACCTATGGTAGGGGGTTACTACTAATACATAAGGAATTGTATAAAAGGGTCCCTACCTTAGGAAGGTTGAGGACCACTGCCCTAGATAGTTAAGAGTGGTAGGAAATGTACATCCCTAACTCAGTTTCCCAGGATCATGCCAGTTGGTTTCCAATTGCATTCCTGTTGAGACCCTGGCTTTCTTTCCTCCTGTCTTGGGATGCCTTAGAGATAAGGGTTAGTTTAAGTCCTGGGTCACTGGGAAGCTACTGAGATGACCTTGGTTCACCTCTTAACCCTTTAAGAGTGTCACTGACGGCATCTAATAGGGTTGAGTGTCATTATGGTCTGACCTTGGAAACCTTTGGTGAGAGCTGAGCTCTAGTGTGCGACTCCTATTTTCATTCTTCATGCAGTTTGAAGATTTAGCCCAATTTCCAGACCATCCCCTCCCCAGGCTTGGAAATGGCTTTATTTCACACTTTGCTGCAGGAGGTAAGTAGGTTTCTATGTGAAAGTGATGGTGCCAAAGACATTTATGAACATTAAAAAATGTCTGAGCATGGCTTAGAGCCACTCAGCCTATTTCTCATCCTGTGCCGTGCCTTGTGGAACACATGTGAGTTCAGAGCTCTCTTTGAAATCAGTGGCAGTTATGAGCTTGGAGCAACTCTGTGGGGCACTGAGCAATATAATAAATGAGCCCCTTTGAAGACCAACCATTGTAGCTGGCCTCTTTCTATGCTGTGCGACTCTGATTTCTCAGGGGTGTTCTGTGGGATGGGAGTGGCTCACCAACACAATGCCCTCTGGGTTTCAACTTTGGTCTTGAAAGTTGGGAAGGGCCTAGGAAAATACATCTTTCCATTTTCTTTAAAAGAATTGGCCTAAAGCCTTTTCTAATCCTTTTGATAGCCACAACTGGGATAAGCCAGCCGATGTCTACACACCTCCAGTTAAAACCAAACCAAACAAAGGCTGCTTTTCCTCTACCCAGGCTTACAGGCTTCTGCAGAAGCAGGAACAGCAACAATTACAAGAAGAAACTCTAAACCAAAGTGCAGCTATCGTCTGCCAGGAGATAAAGCAGACTTATTTGCATATAGGGATTTTTTTCAGATCATTAATTTAAGTAAAAGCAGAGAATATAAACAGATAGATTTTATGTTTCTCTGTGACATTACAGGCCAACTGATGTTCTGAAACAAGAGATTTCTTAAGAATGATATCTTTTAAATTTTTTTCTTTTACATTTATGAGCATGTGTGTGTGCACATGTGTGCATATGCACATGCACACACACATGTATATGTGCTACATTACATGTGTGGAAACCAGAGTACAATTATAAGTGTCTATTCTTTCCTTCCTACCAGGAAACTTCTAGAGATAGAATTTAGGTCCTCAGGCTTAAGTACACATGCCTTTACTTGTTGAGGCATCATCTCACCCGCTAAAGAATGGTGTTATTAAAACAGAATTAAAACTTTTAGGTTTTTATTTTTGGCTAAACATCTTTCAAATGGGTGGTATCAATATTTCAAATAACTAAGTTCAAGGAGGCAAGTATGTCCATATTGGTTACCTCTCAACCTAGTTTAGAAGGCAGAATTATCTGGCCCAGTTTCTCAAGTCTAAGTTTGAGTGGTTGTCTGCTGCCTTCTGCATAGAATGCAGAGCCAGCCAGTCTATGCAGAAACTCTTCTCTGCTTCCCACAGCCTGTATGCTAGCCCTACTTAGCAGAGAGGCAGTGGAAGACCAGGGTAGAGCTGGGGTGTAAACTGAGGCCAAGTGAGCCTCCCCAACCCTAGAGCAGAGTACAATGCATGTGAAAATTTAGCCTGTTCTCTAGTTGATAGATAATCTACCCCACCCTGTATGTTATTTTTCTACAATGAAAAGTAGGTAAGCAAATATTGACTCAAAACTAAGCCCCCAAAGGACCCAATCAAAAATAATTAATTGTAAGAAAAGATTCAGGTGAAATAGGTTTCTAGGAAATTTGCATTTCAAGATGTAAATGGGAAACCACAAACTTCCGAGTTCTTTCTACTGTCTTGAAACTTTCCCTAAAACAGGAACAAAAAAACACGGAATAGTCTTCATAATTATTGATGACATTAGACATCCTGTAGTTTACTTACATTCTGCCTCATGGCAAAATGATGTTAGGTAGATTTTAGATATAAAAATAAGTTCTGTGGACAAAGAACAAGTGGAAAAAAATCATTAGGTAGAGACCAAAAGAAAAACTAGTACATTAAACAATGCATCACATTTAGAATGGGTAGAAAACACAAAATCCTAGGCAAAAATATCAGCTGTAAGATAATGTTACCAACAGCTCATGTATACTGAGAGTTGGTGATTGGCCAGATGGAATACTAAAGATTTTTGCATTGACCAGTTTGCTGAATCCTCTACAAAGCAGGCACCATTATTTTTGCTATCATATAGATGAGAAGACAGAAATCCAGAAAAGTTTACAGGCTCAAGGTTAAGTTGCTAATGGATGGATGCATGGATGCATTCTGGCTTAGAGACTGTATTTTCCCATCTCTGCCTCTGCACCAAGGAAACACATAGACTCGCTGGTTTTGCTCCTGAGCAATCAATTGTCTCCTGTCATTTAGGTCCAAGAAAGATGCTCTTGGGGCCCTCATGAGAGAAACACAAATGGTACAAAGAGTTGAGCATGTCTTCCTGAATACCCTTCTGAGAGGCTAAAGGAAATAAGACACCCAGGGCTTTTTGTTGCTTATTGGGTTTCCCAGTGTAAGCCAAGGCCTGATGCCAACACACAATTTAGGAAAAGCAAGCAACAGTGAAAAAGACCAAAAATAGAATGGCTTAGGTATTTAGTTTGGATGGTTTACCTTGAACTTGAGATGTAATGTAAACTATCTGAAGAGATGGATGGACTCTGTGTCCTTCAGCAATCCTCTCTGGACCCTCCTCAGCTGTAAACATTCTGCGCGTACTGCTCTGCTGAGGGACAAAGAAAAATCACAACCACACTGAGGGGAAACCATAAATCTGGATTGAAACTAATCTCAGCTGTGCCTTTAATGTTACTCGCCTATTACGTGTGCGGCTCCCATGTCCCTCACCCACGATTCCAAGTCTTCCCGGTTCCTCAGAGTGCTCAATCTTCTGTCTTCAGGATGACCTTGATTTGAATTGAGGGACCAGCAGCAATCAGGAGTGGCTTCTTTCATTTTGCCATTCATTGGCCCCAAACCCACCTGTACCTGTTTCTATTCTCCTCTTATAATCATCTCTAGCAACTCCACCCATGAGGTTCAGGACATTTTTTTCCACCTGATAGATATCCTCAGGGATTTTGCTTCATTAATGTCCTTTTAACTGAAATATTCTTTTGGCTATTTTCGATCGTCAAGGTGTTCCTTCAGAAAGAGCAAGCATATGAAAACCCTGTCCTGACTTAGTCTTCTCTCTTTTATATCCTGACTGCTGTTTTAGAAAATGCTACCTGAGTTTGCCATCTGTGACTCCATACCATCCATTCCTACTTTGACCCACTCCTCTATGGTTCTACCCACTTCATTGCATGGACTGTCTTGCCTTCTTCACCTCCAAACCCAACTCCCTGTGTGTGCTTCTTATCTGTTCTTGGGATGTTGGCTTCTCTGCTACCCAGCCCTTCATTCTCTGCCAATCCACCTCATTACACAGTGTGACTCGATGGTTTCTAGTCAGCTACCCTCCTCTAAAGTCAGTGTCTTTTCCATCCAGTTTATTCACCTTTGGGGGATGTTGTCCTTGCTGATGCTTCATATCTGAACCCCCATCTTGAGCCTCTTCCATCTCTAAGCTTTTTCTAAATGATCCTACCCAAATGTTCTATAGATCAATCAAACATAGGGAGTCCACAGCTTCCATGCTGTTTATCTATGCTGTGGGGCCCCCAAACCAGTTCCTTCTCCTATTTGAATTAGTGAAAGTTTGGGGGCTTTACCCCTTTTCCCAAGCTATAGACTGAAGGGGTTTTTGACCCCTATTTCAGATCCAAACAACACACTCTATTTATTATTCTCTTTGCATAGTGAGATGACCATAAGTAAGTCCATAAACTCCCTTAATTCCTGTAGGATAGTCATTGATCTTTACCTGGTCTCCAGGAATCTCCACCACTAATCTCCCTTTCCCTTTGGCCTCAGAATTCAAATACTAAAACTTGATCATGTTGTTCCCTTACTTGTAGAGGTATGGCTTTTCTCTCTGAGTATAACGTAACATGTCCACTCTATCACCATCTTGAAGTAGATACTACTTTGTCCAGGTAGCTATGGCAACTAATGGTGCAGTACAATTCAGAGATAGCTGGTATATGGTAATAGGGAAGGGCCTATTGATAATTCCTAGTAGATGCATGAAGGGCCGCTCACAGAATCTTTACTTGGAGTCCAGTCATTATTTTGGCCTGACCCCTTCTCCAGCTTCAAGCAACCTTGGTATGTGCTAGAGTATATATGAAGTGGAAGATTAACTGCAGGGGCCACTCCGTGATGGAGCTTCTATGAGATTCTCATGATTAGCTGGACTTTATGGTGGCTTGATGATGATGATGATCATCATCATCATCCTTGGCATCACCCACACTCCTGTAAGTCTGTAAGTGTCCATGTATGTGCACAAGCCAATAACTTCACTGGTTCTCCACATAGGATTTGGTAGAAATGTCACTCTGTCTTTAGTGTGGCTATATGTTTGTTCACATCTCCCTAGGAAATAACATAAAAGCATCTCATGACTGATCTCGTATAGTTTGAAATCTTCTATCTGCCCAGGAAACACATGTTCATTAATGTTTCTACTTCCTCTGGGAGGTTTTCCAGGACATGTTAGACATGTTATTCTAATCTTTCACTCAGCTTTTTGTGTCACTCAATCTAGTAAATCTTGTTTTGCCTGTATGCAAATCTGACCCTTCACTTATTTAAACACCTTGACAGCAAGCCCTTGTCTTTCCTAACTTTGCACCTTTAGTGTGCAGCATACTAGGAGCTACTCAATAAACACTGAGTGAATGAAGACGTACATGTATTTTTAGGTATATAATCATGATAAGTAGGAAAACATTTGCCCAGGGACTCACAAAACATTATCCTGCCAAAATTCAAATCAGGAATGTCTTCTTGATTATATGCATAACCCTGGAGACACACTTAGGGATACGTCCTGACCACAACTTGTTCTGCAGTCAGAATATGTTTTCCGAGTCACTTCTGGGACATGCATTTGTTTAGGAAGACTTTTATACCATGGAGAGGATTGTGCTTAATGGCCTTGGCCTGGAGAGGCCAGGGTTTTTTTTTTTTTTTTTTTTTTTTTTTTTTTTTTTTTTTTTTTTAGCTGAAGTGGATGCTGGGAAAGAGATGAGGTAAGAACCATGCATCTGTTCTGCTGAGACACTTCCCTTTGTGGAAATGGCCTTCAGGATTTCTTCCAACAGCTTCCTTAGCTCCTATCAGATAAACTTCAAACACTAATCTGAACCCCACCAGATGCCAAGGTCAAAGATTCAAGGCTTCTCTCTGGGAAGGCATAGCTTTCACTCTGTCTCTGTGTGCAATGATGGGGAAGACCTGCGGAGTTTTGCTTCCAATGTAATGTTCTCTCACTCTTCGAGCCCAATGAACTTTCTCTTTAATTTCTATCATCCCAACAAGAGACCAATATTCAATTACTTCTTAGCAACTCTCTCTCCCTCCCAGGGGAGGTTTCTATCAGACTTAAGAGATTATATACTGAGCTATGAAAACTGATAAGATTTATCAGCGAGGAGGGATAAAAAATAATTTACAGTTGCCCATTGTTTCAGGAGCACCTTGGGGGCAGGTAGCTTGCTATGGACACCCATTTTCAAGCCAGATACCTGGGGAAAATGTTTTCCATTCATAAGTGGGGCTCTGCCTCCTGCTTGACTCCAGGGTTTCTATCATAGGGAAAATGAAATGCATGGAGGCACATGCTATATGTGCACATACTTGTATCAGGGTAAGCGTGTAGAGGTCACAGGACAACTTTGTGGAACCCATTTTATCCCTCTACCTTAGGGTGGCTTCAATGTCCTTCTAAAGGATCCAACAATCTGCTTATTTGGACTCTTATTCTACTAATCCCTTTGGGCTTTCAGTCCCCATACCATTTGGTGCTTTAGTCCATCTACAACTAGCGGTTTGTATATTGAAGTTTATTGTTGTATTCAAGAGGTTTATTCACTGACATCTTTACCTTTGCCACAATCTTAAGTTGATTTTATGGTGAATGAAGCTGAGTCTAGAGCATGCTTCATTCATTGGGATTTTGACCTGGTCTAGAGTTTTATTAAATTTTGAATTTTAATGGTCAATCTGTATTTTAATGATTAAATTCATTTAACTTCCCTTTTGAACCCTCTAAAGAACACCAAGTTACCAATTCTGAATCAAGATAAACATTCAAAAAAAATGGGAGTTCGGGCCTGTGAGATGGTTCAGGGGTGGAAAAGCACGCGGAGAAAAAGCCCAATGTCCTGGGTTGGATCCCTTAGAAGGACATTGAAGCCACCCCAAGGTAGAGGGATAAAATGGGTTCCACAAAGTTGTCCTGTGGCCTCTACATGCTCACCCTGATACAAGTGTGTGCACATATAGCATGTGCCTCCATGCATGCATGCACGTCCATACACAGATACACACACACTAATAATATATGAGTAAAAAAAGTAAGCGAGAAAAATAGGATATAAAAAGTCCAAATTACAAGAAAAGATGGAAAGAGATGATCAACAATGTCTCTTCAGGTGAGAAATATGCACCATGGCAAATGGTTCTCACTGGTCAAGAGTAACACCACCTACAAGTTTCTACATGCTCACCCTCTGATTAATAGAGGTCATGAAGATTCAGAACACCCCAGGCAAGGCTAATCAAGGCACTCCTTCTTATCTGCTCAGCAAGTTTGTCACAGGGGTGAAATGTGGCAACCAGTGCGATTGCGATTTGCCAGCTATAGAGCTCTTCCTACGGGCTGGAGAGCAGAGAAGGCTCCATTTGGGGCTCAAGGATGAAAACCAGAGATAGGATCTCAAAATCACGTAAGAAACTGGGCATGGCCACAGGCATGTGGTAACCTCTAGTGCCAGGCGGGATGTGAGGACGGATCACTGGGGCTTACTGGCTGCCAGCCTAGTTTCAAGTTCAGTGAGAGACCCTGCCTCAAGGGAATAAGGCTGAGAGTGTTCGTGTGGGACACCTGATGTCTTCCTTTGTCCTCCACAAGTGCAGGAACACAGCCATCCACATAGTCGTACATCATGTACCCCCTCCTGCTAAACACACATGCACGTGTGCCACCATTTGGAATATTGCCAGAACATCTATTTCTTAGAAGGTTGGATTTGGGGGGGTCCCTAATTCCTACTGTGGTCCCATGGACTATCCTCTAATAGGTTTAAGGAAACATCAGGTTTTGATAGACACTGAATAAGTTGTCCCCATAAGAATCCCAAAATATGCCACCTGCAGAGATTTTATTTGCTTCAAAGGCCGGAGATCTTTTCCTGATTTTTCAACATGCAAAAGACTTTCTGTTTTTGCAACAATAAGTGGCACTGACATCTCTCAAGACTGAAAGCGCTATTGTCTCATTTGAAGCACCACCTTATTATTAGGTGAGGATGCTGTTGGCAGGAATGAATAATTAGGTAACTCTTTGTGGGCACATTTTATTCAGGTCCCAAGGGGAATACACAATTGTAACATCTCCTTGGATTATTTCACAAACATATGGCAAGCGAAGCACCTGAGCCAGATGCACAAGCATATTCCAGTATGTCTGTTTTAACTTAAAACTGTGAAATACATCAGATGGCAAGGCTATTTTGGTCTTGAACATCCATCATGGAAATAGTATAGAAGCATCTTTCCTTTGTCGTCTGGTTTACCTGAACTGGGAAAAAAAAAAAAAAAAAAACAAGAACAAATAGCTGGAAAATCACCACTCCCAGCATAGGGTCCCAGGCAGAGTTCGAGACATAATGAAGTATATGGTGTGGATTTACTCCAGCCTGTGCCGTCTCTGCATCGGTTATTCATGTCTAGTCCCACTGTTCACTGCTGGCAGGCCCGGAATCTCAACTTAGCCATGATTATTTTCAATTCTCTTTCCTTATCTTGTGCATTCACTCCCCTGGAGATGCATATGTGTAATTTAATATGGAATTTTTTAATAATGAGAAGTATTCTGTACTGATTCAGTAGGGAGTTTCTGTTGTTGCTTTTTTTTTTTTTTTTTCCTTCTGGAAAGCCTATTTTATTATTACAACGTTGGTGGTTTAGTTTACTAAAGAATCTTCATCTGACAGTGACTTCTTGAAATCACAATGATCAAACAGAAATACCCTCTCATTTGCTAGTGCAAATGCTGTCTTTCAGCATGAGCGACATGATTTTCAGTACGAGTTCCCTATGTTCCAGAATTAAAAGGTATTAATGCCATGGTGTTTGTGTGTGGGGGGAGCTCTCAAGTATACAATACTGTTCTTGGTCTAATAAAGTGTAGAAAACACACACATACACACACACACACACTTTGACAACTGTATTTTCCCTTTTGTGTGTATGTTCAAATTCCCGTCAGCATTAACGAGCTCTCCGTTCCTGAGCTGAAGAGAATGCCAACTAAGCTGTGATGGAATCTATCATTCTGTTGGGTTTAAGAGGCAGGAGACTTGTGTCATCCTCTTATCATCAAAGACACATTGTGAGAGTGTGCACACAGTATGGTATGGTGGAAAGGGTAGTTACTTCTACAGCCACTGAGGCATAGACTGGAGATTTGGGCATTGAACTACTATGGATGGTAAATGTTGAAACTGACAAAGGAGGCCTACAGAGCCTCAGAGATTCTGCTTGTGTGTGTGTGTTGTATCAAAATAAGGAATTAAAATATTGATAAGCTTGACTCTGCCTCTCCATTCTTCCCCGCTTTAAAGCGGCAATTTCTTGCATGACAACAGGTATAGGTATATACTTCAGATGTGTTCCCAGCCAACCGTGTGGTGCACCTGTGTTGTCTTGGTCATCCTGCTGTCAAGGAGGTATCCTTAAGCTTTCCCTCCAAAATAAGTAAGAGGCAACAGTGGAGGGTGGGGGAGGAGGCTGGGGGGTGCTGCATCCCCCTTCCTTTCCTCCTTTCTGGTTTAATCTCCTCTCATTTGGAAAGCCTTAGAACATAGATTTGATTTCAGGTGAAAGTGTCACGCAGTGATGATGTGAATCCCGGGGTGGAACTTCAGTGGTCCAGTCCGCTGTGCTGCTCATACTCCATGCATCTCACAGGGATGTCGCAGCGTTCCTAAGACACACATCTGATATTGCAGAGCTGCTGAGGTCGCGACACTGTAAGCACAGGGAATCAGCAAACAACCACACGGAAGCCCCCTTTGTAAAGCCACTACTCCAACAACTCTCCCCTGGACCTGCAAGGCCACCAGTGTATTCATGACCGGGGACCTCAGCCGGCTTAGCGCTCTTGATGAGTCTGAGAAATGGACTTCTAGCCTCGGGAGAGATCACAGGAAGCGAGACAAAATGACTAGCAACTGAGGCCGAAAGCATCACAGAAGCATAGACTCCATGCCCTCACCTCCGCTGCCCCTCTGAAGATTTAAACTTCTGATAGTAAAAGCAATAATGCTCTGACCTAAGAGGCCAGAGGTTCTGTTGCCAGGAGTCATTTAAAGAATCATTCCCCAGTAGTACTAGTAACACCCGCCCAGCGGCAGTGGCTGCGGCTGCAGCAGTGGCAGTGGCAACCACGGGAACTGGAGTTCAGTCATATTGGCACAGGATTCTGGAAAGGGGTGGGCAGGAGGGAGGGAGTCTATTGGCCTAAAAAGCTGAAACATCTGCTGGAGTTATTAACAGCTTTTTGGCTGAGTTCAGCAGCAGGGCACCTTGTGGTTGATAGATTCTCCTCTCAGCAATTCAAAACAATGCAGTTAAAGCAAATTTCTCATTTTCAGAGCACCGCTTAATGAGGCATACAGTATTTTAAAAATAGTCCCACTTTAAATGGTCAATAGCAGTGAGTGCGGCCGGTGGTTAGCATCAGTTCCCCTGTCCATTGTTAACTTTGTCAGGGTGCTTAGGAAGGCCCAGGTAACTTAGAGTTAATTCGTCTTGTAGGGATTTATGTTATCTGTGAAGTTTCTATAGATTCTCCTAGGGTGTAAATATTGGCAAACTTGATCAAAACCACTTAGAGACTTCATGTTCTCCCTTCCCCAAAGCATGCATTAAGCCACTTTAGGCTCAGAAGTTCAATTCCAGGCAAGGTTGCAAGGGGTCCATATTTTGCATATGAAATGAAACCAAACATAGGAGACAGCCTGAGCTGGAAAAGGTTTCAGGTTGGAACTCAGGGGCAAGGGTTCTAGCCCTCCTCCTAATATTAACTGGCTGCACAAGTCCTTGGGGGGAGTCACTTAATCTTTTTTTTTTTTTTTTTTGCATCTATTTCTTTTTCCTGTGGAAAAATAATGAGGCCAATTAAGGAGTATGTCTCCAAATGTTGCCAACCAGCTCTGCCATCCTGGGACCAGCAGGATTCAATTCCAACTTTAATCTTTCTTATGAAATCCGTGAATTCCAACCAAGCTGAGCCTGTGCGCATCGGTCCATGACAGTATGTGTGGTATTTGGGTGAGGGCATCGGACAGTCACTGTCAGTGAGACAGCTCTGTACTCCCTCCCCCACCACCACTGAAGGCACCATATGCTGCAACAGACCATAGGCAAAGCATAGCCAGCCCCAGATGGATTTATTAGCCTGTTGGGTTATTTGGCAGGTGATGGTGGCCAGCCCAAGGAACGGTCAGGCACAGCTCTGTGCCTTACAGATCCCACATGTTAACTCGGACAGAAGGCAGTGGGTAGCAAAGGAGAGAGAGGGTAGACTTAACATCTGTGATGGAACTCCAATCAGTCCCTGTCCTCTTGTATAGCTTGCCCCTATGCCCAGTACATGGAAAGAGAGGAAGAAGGAGTTTGTCAAGTCACTGTGCCCCTCAGGCAAATGGACGATCTGCTCCTTCACTGCTGAGGAACCAAAATGAGGAACCCCCCGCCACCGCATTTTGATCCAGGAATCTTTAAGAACAGATTTTTATTGATCCCCAAATTATTCTGAATTTAAGATACCTTCATGCTCCCATAACAGAAGGTCCCCAGAACACAGGGGTGCTTCCCACTTCACTAACAAAGTAGATTCTATCATTAAGATTAAGGGCCTGTAGTTCAAGGGCCAATGTATCTGTCTGGTTGTCAGTACAATTCTCAGGTTTCCTTCAAAATGGCTAGGTGTACTGTACAAAAACAGGGAGCAAAGCAAACTCAAGCCCTGTGTGCCCATCCCCATAGGCCAAAATGTGGTGGTTTCATGAACTATTTTAAAGGGGAAGCCATCCCCTGCACAGATCCCTGGGCCTTTAAGTTTCTTGTTGCTGCTTACACTTGGAAGGTACTGATGTGGGGCGGGGGTTCCTCATTTTGGTTCCAGCAGTGAAGGAGCAGATCGTCCATTTGCCTGAGGGGCACAATCTATAAAAGGAAACTTCACACCTGGCCAAGAGGCTGGGAGAAACTTCTGAGGGCATGGGGGTAGGGGTGGGGGGCTTTTGCTGCAGTTGAAAAGGCAATTGTCCTGCAGGAAGACTAATCAGTAGGAGAGATGATGTCACAGTCTCACCTATCACATAGAAGTGACATCCTGGGGCCCTGTGTAACCAGATCCAAGCAGCTTGCAGAGAGCTGTGCTTTGGGTGGCTATCAGCTGGAGGGCTGGCCTACCTGTCACAGGTCAACGTAGGTGGACCAGTGGCTTTGCTGCACAAGCAATCCCCTGTGGTTCTGTATTCTATCTAGATCAAGAATATCAGGGCCACCAAAAGGTAGGTGGTGTGGGGTGTGGTGATACTGAGACCAGAAGTCTAAGTTATGCAGAGTGTAGCCACCATGAACCCCAGTGGAAAGTCATGCCTGAACTCTTCCACAGAGATACAGGGGAGATGGGAAAGGGTCACCCGACCCTCCACTAAGGACTGTGAGAGTTAAGTCCCTAGGGCTTGGGGGTGGGGAATAGACTACCCAGCCCTCATAGTCATTAGACCCTAGCTTGGGGTTGGAGACTTGTATAGCCTATGATGCATGTTCAGCATTTTGTACTGAAGCTTGACAATTTTCTGCAGCAACCAGGCTGGAGGACACTACACAGCGACAGCCATGGTCAGTCACTTTAGGTTGACTTTCCAGTGGTTCCTAAAGCAAACACTGAAATGAAGTTGATGAGAAAAAATATCAATTTAGTGTAACAGACACCCCAACAAATCTGTCAGAAGACAAGTGTAGACCTAGCTTCATGTCTTGTACCACCCAGCATATGGCTCATCATGATTCCTTAGATGTGTGTGTGTGTGTGTGTGTGTGTGTGTGTGTGTGTGTGTGTGTGTATTTCAAACACCAAATCACCCTTCAAGTCAGGGCATGAAAGAGACCTAGTAGCAAATATTTGTGTGTGTGTGTGTGTGTGTGTGTGTGTGTGTTAGTGAATAAAAAGTGGCAGTACTCTAAACTTTGCCATAGTTACCACCTGCCCTATTAAAATATAATTCTAATGCCCCAAAGGGCACATGAAGCAATTAGTAGAAATCAAGTAACCAAAACCTTTTATTCTAATAAGCAAATAGTTAATTTTGAATACAGACAATCAGTCTCTGCATTGTGATATGCTTTTTCTCCAAAGTAAAGGAATAGTAGACATTACTACCTGCTACTTAATATAGGGCATGATACCTTTTCATTAGTAACACACAAATTTTGGAGTTTAATAATAATTGAATTATAGCTTGAGATATGACAATAGGGATAGTTAGTCATCTACAACTTGAAATATTGTATCAATTTGTTACTTAGAGGGAGACTATTTCTTATCCCCACTACCTCCATGAAAGATAAAAGATAATAGAGTTAATACCAGCTTGGTATTCTACAGCAAAGCGAGTATATTCTTGTCACCTTCTAAGGGACAACAGAGGTCATCTGGTCTCATCTTACTGTTAAACGAACAGACAGATTGAGAAAAGCTAAGCCACTAATCCCTGGCTACACACTGAGGTTTTTTTTTACAACAGATTTAGTTTAGTTTTAATGGAAACAACACTCTTACAGGACATTATCAGAGGGTGGGCGAAATGGCTCAGTGGGTAAAAGTGATTGCCTTACCAGCCCAATAACCTGAGTTCTATCCCTGGAACCCATGTAAAGGTATGAAGTTCTTCCATGATTCTACATATTCGTGTTCACATATACACACACACAAACTCACACACACACATGCACACACATGCACATACACAATACATATCTAAATAGATAATAGATTACAAATTATGTACATGACATGTTATCAGATATTTAAAAAGTAGATAGGACTGGTGGAGATGTGCATTTGTTTCACCTTCTGTTTTACCTTATTTGAGGCAGAGTCTCATCAAGTATCTCATTCAAGACTGGAACTTGATATGTAGTCCAGGCTGGCCTTGAATTTGTAATTCTGCTGCCACAGTCTCCAGAATACTGGGATTATAGCATGTGCCACCATGTCTGTACTCTCTCATACTTTCTTGAAGGACAGTAGCTGTCTTTTGGAGGGGGCACTGCTCTAAACTCCTTCAATGCACAGTCTACATTGCTAGCCACAGTAACCTTCACCAATTCACCATTGAAAGATGGCAACTTTGAATTACTGGAATATATAAGATTATAAAGCAGCTTCAGCCATAAGGGATGCCTAGGTTATCAGGTACTCTATGTTCCAGGTGCCCTGGATGACATTTCCAAGAAGTTTTACTTATTATTTTTATGTGTATGTGTGCATGTGTGCCTGGATGAGTTTGTGTGTACCACATATATGCAGGAGACACAGGTGCCAGAAAAGGGCATTGGATCTTCTGGGACTGGAATTCCAGATGGTTGTGAGCTGCAGTGTGGGTGCTAGGAACTGAATCCAAGTCATCTGCAAGAGTAGGAAGTGCTAGTTCTCCAGTTTCTGATATAACATTTTTAAAATATGAGATTTAATTTAATATATATATAACCTATATTTATATGTGTATATTATCATATATTTATATATTCATAATATATTAAATATATTTGTTATATATTACATATATACATTTTACACACACACACGCACGCACACACACACACACACACACACACACACACACACGATAAAGAAACTGCTGTTCAGAAAAGGGAAGTGCATTGCCAAACATCACCTCACTGCTCTGTGGTGGAGAACAGCTTTGGGACTAACCTGAGCACTTCATTTACCTATTTGGACAACAAATGCAGATAGACAGATGTTCAAAAGGACACAAAGAGTGGCCATTATAAATATTGCCTGCCATGGGGTTCTTACTGCGTGCCACCAGGAAGAGCCGATGGTAGGTGAAATTAGGTTATATTTAAGCAGTTAAGGGCCATGCTCCATTGGCAAAGTGGGAGAGAGCACATCTTGAAGATTGATGGGCAGCTGTGCTGAGGAAGGGCATTTTACTTCGAGGGAGTAAATTCTAGCAGGACATGCAGAGTAAGGAAGAGTGAGCCAGCCTTCTGGCTCAAAGGAAAGAGTCCTTTGTGAAAGTCGTTAACCGCAGACAGACAAGAAGCTCGAACTTGGACTCTTAAGAAGCAGGTTCGAGAATAAAGGGTTCAGTGAGTGCTCTGGGTAAGAGCAGGCTGTGTCAGTTTACCCGGATGTAAGGCTGAGCTCCAATGTCAGAAGACTCGAAAGTGAGTCAGCCTTCACTGTGATGGCGTGGGCAAGATGTGGTCCCCAGGATGCTAGTGACTCAATACAGGTAGATGTAAGGACCTCTCTGGGCAAAAAAGTGCTGCCTTAAGACTTGGTGGTCAGTTGCAGATATGTGGGGGGACCTGCAAAGGAAGCTATGATCAGACTGATTTCTTTCCAGTGTAACTGTTTAACACATTCTAAAGACATGTGCTGTCCCCAGAAGAGGCAGTGGAGACCCTCTCTGCTGCTGCGGTGGATATGGTCACTGGGGTCTCCCCTGACAGGATGCATGCTTATGAGGAAGAACTGGCCTTGTCAGAAGACAGTGACTTGGAGGGAACATCAGAGCAGCCCAGGTTAAAAATGTAGGTTAGGCAGGTTGTAGTAAAGAACAGTGTCTTGGAGATTGGTGCTGGGAAAGGACATTTGAAATTTCTTCTCCGTATGGGAGATGTAAGCTAGGTATCAAACTGTTTTCCCATTACCTCCACTTTCGGGACCTTTAGGCTCCTTTCTCATCTGGATACCTCTTCGCCCAAATCCTCATTCCTTTCTCTCAAACCTACATTTCTTTAGTTGTGCCTTCTGGTCACTTAAATGTTCCTTATCAAGGAAACAAACTACTTAAATAATTTTAATTTTTTTCTATTTGGGAAGATATTTAACTCTGTGTGACCACCTCAGGAGAGCTGTGAAATATTTCTGTTTTATGAAATTCTGAGAGGTTGTACTGCTCAAGTTTAACAGGCTTACAGGCTGTGGGAAGGTTGTATGAAACACAGCTTCTGATTCAGCGTCTCTTCTGATTTGGAACGTCTAGGATAGGCTAAATCAATCCCAACTCTGCTTTTCTCCTGGGTTCTGCTGCTGCCGCCTAGGACCTATCTTTGAGAGCTTTGCATCATTAAATTATTAAATCCCCAAGGCCTTCTGCCATTGCTGATTTTTAAACATAGGCATGCCACATTAAAGCAAAGATAATGAAATTCCAGTAACATAAATTCAACAGGAGGATGGACATAGTACATAGCAAAATATGGACTCCATAACAGGCAAACATCACATGGTGTGTGACATCCCCATTGGGTGGTCTGAGCAAGTATCAGATATCACGAAAAAAAGTCAGAATCATAGTGGGCAAATAAAGACAGGAGAGAAGTGAAGAATTGGGCAATTGTATTAGTGGCACATTATCCTGATTATTTTACTTTGGCAATATATTTGGCATCTTTTATTGCTTTGGTATTTGAAAACAAGCATAATGAAGTATAATAACCCTTTCATTACTTTGATATTTGAAAATAAGCATAATGTATCTTGGCTGTTTCCTTTTGATTATGTGTAAGCCTTAGGTACACATCTCAATGAAAAATATATTGAAGTAGACTGGATTTCATTCATAAAGTTCGAGGAGTGTTTGAGGAAGAGCCGAGGTCTCACCAGTACCAAAGTCTTCATGTAGCTTTGTCTGTGCCCATCAGAGTTGCCATGCTTCTCAGTAAAAGCTTGCAGTTTACTGGAAGTAATTCTTCTATCACAGCTTTGTCTGTGTATACACACAGACATTAGTCTCCTTGCATATAATATATTATATAGGTGTACAATATTTATGTGCATGTGTATATATATATATATATATATATATATATAATATTTTTAAGTGTTTCCTAATTCTGTATACCTAGCATCAGCTTGGCTCTGGGGAAAATACTTGTTAGGACTTGCCTATTATATCCCCAAAGCATCATAACTACTGCTCTGTCTCATTTATATTTTTCTAATCAGTTTTAATCCTTATGCATACATGTGTAAGTGGCATATGTACATATGTGGGTGGACATGTACACATATGTATGAAGGTTCAAGTGCATGTGCACAAGCATATATGGATGCCAGAGGTCAGCAATAACCATCTTCTTAGTCACTATACACCTTTGAAATTTTTAATTACATTTTTTACCATCTATCTATTTATCTCTATCTATCTATCTATCTATCTATCTATCTATCTATCTATCTATCTATGGGTATTTGTGTGTATGTATATACATGTGGCAGTACCCTTATAAAGGGAGGACACAAGACACCATTTTAGAGTGAGCTCTTTCCTCTTGACATGTAGTTTCGAACAGTTGAATTCAGGTTGTCAGTCTTGGTAATAGAACTTTTACCCAATGAGAAATTTTGTGGAGCTCTGCATCTTAATTTTTGAGACTTTTTCCCTTGACTAGACAAGGAAATCATTGCTTTTGAGATGATGGCTGGCCAGTACCTTCAGGAATTTTTCTGCAATGAATTTCCAGGAGTAGGATTAGAGGCATACACTACAATGCCCAATTTCTTACATCACTGCCAAGTTTTCATGCTTGGAAACAAGCACTTTACTGACTGAGTTGACCATGTCAAAGAGTGGTAGAGGGGAAAATGGGTGCCCAGCCCAGGTAAGAGCAGGTGATTTCTCACAGGTATAACACAGGGACACAGAATTACCCATTAGATATGGAGAGGGCATGGGGAGGGAGGCCTTTCCAAACTGAGTTAAAGAATGAAGTTAAAGAACAAAGGAGCACCACCAGGAGACTCTGTGGTCAGCTTTGTGAAACTACTGATCACATGGAATATGGGGGTGGGGCAGATATTTGAGGAGCTTGCTGGAGAGAAGAGATGGGGGTTGGGTAGGAGAAATGGTACAAGGACAAAAGTGACGAGTGTTGGTGGATGAACTGACATCAATGATTATAAGAGATGCCCTGACTGGGTGAGATGAAGGAGCCTAGAAGAACCATTTTTTCCCCCTGGTGTGGGACATGAACCAAAAGGGCCAAGAGAAAGTGACTTCTAGAAAAAAAAATAGTATATGCAGTTTTGGACACTGGTTGACCATTGGATAACTGAAGCTGCAAAAGGGAGTTCATAGCAGGACTCTGGAAGTTGGAGGGGTTTGCAGGTGTGTGTGTGTGTGTGTGTGTGTGTGTGTGTGTGTGTGTGTGTGTGTGTGTTGGTTTGAATATGATTGGCCAATGGGAAATGCTACTATTAGGAGGTATGGCCTTGTTGGAGGAAGTGTGCCACTGTAGGGGAGCGCTTTGAGACCCTTCTCCTAGCTGTCAGGAAGACAGTCTTCTGGTTGCCTTTGGAACAAGATGTAGAACTCTCAGCTCCTCCAGCGCCATGTCTACCTGGATGCTGCCATGCTTCCACCATGATGATAATGGACTGAATTATCTGAACCTGTAAGCCAGCCCCAATTAAATGTTGTCCTTTATAAGAATTGCCTTGTCCATGGTGTCTCTTCACAACAATGAAAACCTTAACTAAGACAATGTGTGTGTGTGTGTGTTTTGGGTGTGTATGTATGTGTGTTGGTGGAAGGCTTCATAATTCTTGAAAGTTGAAGTAAAAGACTGACAATAAGCTATAGAATTTGGAACTTAGGACAGCATTGGTTCAGGGTGCAGTGGTTCATGCCTGTCATCCCAGTAACCAGGAGGCTGGGGCCGGAGGCATAATATGGTTGGGGGTAAATCTGGGATGCACAGTGAATTCTAGGACAGCCTGGGCTACAACATGCAAAACCTATCTCAAAAGGGAACATGAAACCATTCCTGATGATCACTTGAGATCAGACAACAATAATTTTTTTTGACAGAAGTGAAGAAGTTGGCTTTCTTGCCTTCTAGAAGCTGGAGCTGAAAAGGAAGAAGTGATTTATGTGGTTATTTGATGTATAGGTGAGGAATTGTCCTTAATCCTGAAGGATAAACCGAGGATGGAAGGTGCCATGTTAAGCTGAGATTTACCACTGTTCACTGCCTTTCACTGGATCGTAGAGCCTGTCTATATGCCTTCATATTAGATGCTCCACCTTCTAAATGTTTACATTACCTGACACCCTTCCAAAACAGTTGTCCAATTGTACACAAACACTTTTCTTCTTAATGATCTTATTCTACAGAAAAACCCATGAACCAATCAAACCAAAACAACCCAGGATTTCCATGAAGTTAGTCATGTTAGAATCTGAAGGTCCCTTGGGTCATGCTTCTTCCAGTTCTTCAAATTTTCTTTTGGTATCTCTAACATATTTCTGACAGAAAATTAGTATTCCAGAGAAAAGCCAATCCCTTTACTGCATGTACCACCCCTAAAAACATGCCAGTGATAGAGCCATAGAAGTTTTTTATTCAAAATCATTAGAAGAGAGTTGAAATTATATGTTATTTCATCTATTATGAAGCTCTGAAGCAGGGAACATTTGCAAAGTCAGTGTTTTTAATCTGTGCTATAGAGGTGTGTGTGTGTATGTGTATATGTGTGTGTGTGTGCGTGTGCACATGTGTGTGTGTGTGTGTGTGTGTGTGTGTGTGTGTGTGTGTGTAGGGGTGTGGTTGCAGGTGTAATGACATACACATGGAGGTCAAAGAACAACTCTACTCTCTCCTTTCACTATGTAGATTCTGGAGATTGAATTCTACTCATCAGGGTTAGCAGCAAAGTGCCTTTACCCATGACCCATCTCTAACATCAGTGTTTAACATTATACCAAGGACTCAGGATTTATACCCAGCTATCCTCAGTGGATGAGCTCAGCTCTCCTCATTGCCAAGAGTGGGATACAATTATTCTAGTCATTACATACATTCAGCAGAGGCACAGAAGGCAACCGGCCATGTGTTGTATCCTTCCTTTCTTTTCTTCCTTTCTTCTTTCCTTCCTTCCTTCCTTTCTCTTTCTCTTTCCCTTTTTCTTTCTCCTTCTCTTTCTCCTTTTCTTTTCCTCCTCCTTCCTTGCTTCCTTTTTTTTGAAAGCAGTGAAAAGACTTTTCTCAGAAGCCATTAGAAGATTTCCTCCTTAAGTATAGTATTGAATTAATGAGCATAGGTAGATTCTGAGACTGTGATTGTCTGGGTTTGTATTTTGACTCTACCTATCTCCTTGAGTAAATATTTCAGTCTTCCTAGGTCTCAGTGCCCTCTGCTATGAAGTTTGGAAGTCACTGACCCCAGCTTCCAAGATAAACATCAGTTTCTCCAAGTACTTGGGGGACCTGTTTGGCATATGCAGAAAGTGTTCAGTAACTCTTGGTTCTCACTATGAATATGGTTCTAAATGAATGGATGTCCTCCTATTAATTAGTCACTACCAAACAGAACAGTATTACCATGACTGGATTTGAATAATCAATATTTATCATTGAAGCGAAGTGCAGATGGGATGAACTGAGTGTTGGAGAGATGGTTCAGTGGCTAAAAGCACTTGTTCCTGCAGTAGACCTGGGTTTGGTGCCCAGTATTCACCTGATGGCTCACAAACATCCTTAACTCTAGTTTCCATGGATATTATGCCCTCTTTTGAGCTCCATGAGCAACAGACATGTACAATGACACATACATACATGCAGACAAAACACTCATGCATATAGACATATCTTTCAAAAGATGATATGTATATTGATGCAGGAATAATACTTGGGCACTGTTAATGAGGAACAAAGGAGGTAGCCATAGCTTTGGAAGGTAACTGATGATATCAACTATATCCAAGCTGCTTTTGCTGTTAGTGAGTTTATTATCAGTTTTCAGAATGATGCTAGGAGAAGAAATGATGCATAGATTTGCTGTACTATTGATACACTGATAACATATGTATGTTCAGACAATTTGTTCTTGGATCCTATTAAGCAAACCGTGAAAGTACATTTAAAGCACCTAGCCATCAATCCCAGTGTCCTCTCAGACATCACCTTACAGCATCTTCCCTTTCTGCATCAATTTGAAAAGCTTTTCCTGCCTACCATTTCTCTATGAGTTCTTCCCACAGATGATGTATGAAGGAGATGTGCTATTACCATGCTCAAGAGGATGAAATTGAAGCTTTTAGAAATCTCATTAGAACCTTGGAGAAGGAAGGAGAAGGCTGCAGAATCAAGCTCAAAAGCAACCCACTCATTTTCTGGTAAGATGTTACTCCTATTGTAGTGCCTTTCCTATAAAATAATAACCATCATCTGCAACAGCTTCCTATACTTCTTCTACAGCCAAGGCCAGATATAGTATACCAAGTGTATGCCAGTATCACCAATGTGACATTTTTAGTCCAGGTCATTTATAGGTACTTGTTTTTACATGCTTGTCTTTGAGAGAGCTTTGGCATTACAAGCATTCTTCAAGTATCCAGTGGTAACTATAATATTTAATTGCTTATTCATTTATAGATAAGGTCTCACTATTTAGCACAGGCTCATCACCGATTCATATCCTCTTGCCTCAGCGTCTTGACTGCTGGGGTTTCAGATGAGTACCAGTTGTGCTCAATGTCTAACTCCCTGATTCCATACTGCAGAGGACTTGGTAGCAATGAAATTTCGAGAAAAATCTCCATGAGAACCTCAAGAAGTTGCCAGGGACTTCCATTTCTTACTTATCCTCTTTGTTTCGTTTACATAGAACAGAATAGCTGGTGGCCTTTTCAAAACTTGAACTAGCATTTTCATAGGAAGCCTTCGGCACGTTCCACAAGGCTGCTGTCACTATCACTGTTTACATTAAGGCCCATTCTGTGTTTCTGCAAAAGGTTTAGCTGGGGCCCTGGCCTTGCGGACATCTGCTTTAAATGTTTCTACACCCTTCCCCTCCTGCTCCCCACTCCTCCAAGGCTAGTGACAGCCTCGCCTCTCTAAGCATTCTGGAGCTCACATGTTTATGCTTTTTCTTTCCCTCTATAGTTGGGACTCTGCTGTGATTCTCAGGGTCTGCTTCAAGTGAGTGAGGAATGAGGCCTCAGGCTCTTTACTGCCTTCTAAAGACAACAAACAAAACCCCCAGATACAAATATCAAAACCCAGGCTGTAAGCTAAGTCATTTGTTAAAGTGCTGGCCTCAGCAAGCAGAAGGACGGAGTTAGATCCCCAGAACCCAAATACAAATGCCAGGCATTTATGATCCTAGTGATGGGAAGCTGGAGATGAGAATATTCCTGGGGCTCTTTATCTTTAGCCAGTGCCTGGCTGATGAGCTCATGGCTAAGGAGAAACCCTGTTTCAAAGGTGAAGACAGTATTTCTGTGGATATCACCCGAAGTTGTTCTTCAGCCTCCAGTGACCACATGTGCATCCTTACACTGGCCTGGCAAGCTACTGCTAGCCTGCACCACCACCACAACCACTAAAACAAAAGTCACTTCAAACATGTCATGAATTAAATAATGCTACCAAGGGCTGGTAAGTTCCCATGGAGAGTCACATTGAGACTCCATGGTTGTTTTTGCAATTCTAGGCAGAATAAACAGAACACTTTATCTAAGACAATGTATCTTTAAACCTGAGGTCCCAGCATCTCACTTTCTCCCCATCCCTAGCGGCCTGCTGTCAACTCTTAGTATCAAATAGCAAGTTCTTTCATGTGTCTCTGATTTACTTATTTATCATGTATATGTGTGTGTGTCTGAATGACGTGAATGTGTACCACACACACGCAGGAGTCAGAGCATGGGATCTCCTGGAACAAGAGCTCCAGGTGGTAGTGAGCTATCCCATGAGAGCTAAAGGAACAGTGCATGGTTTTAGCCACTGAGCCATCTTCCAGCTCTATTTGTTTGTTTAGTTTGGTTTGGTTTGGTTTTGAGACAGTCTCAATGCTAAGTAGTCCCAGCCGCCTAGGAAGTCAAGAACTCCTTGCTCCAACCTAATCATGGGGAAGGGACTTTGTGAATCTTCTAAGTACTAGGATTCTGGGCATGTACCATCATGCCCAGAATGTTCCATTTCTTCACCTTATCTGCAGTTGGATGAACCATAGTTGAGTGCAAGCATAAATAAAAAATATCATTGAGAGTTTAGTGTGTGTTGGTGGTAGAACTTGCTTTGTATGTGGGAGACTCTGGATGCTGTCTAGTTGTCTGCCTCTTTCCTAGGGAGATATGAGCAAATGTCCATTCACCTCAGACAGGGCATTGATGACAGGCCAAAGGAACAATTCTACCAAACTCTTGCCTATTGAACCAGTGACTTTGCTGGCGCTACTTAAACTATGGGTGACTGAAATGTAGTTATACCATCAAAAGGCTCACTCCGGCATGGGTAATGGCTCATGCAAGCTGTATCTCTAGAGCTCCCTGCACAGCTCTCAGGCAGCTGGCTAGAAAGTCTCCTCTGCCCAGACAGACTTATTGCTAATGTACATGACTAATAGAATCATGGGGAAGGGGCATTGTGAGTCTTGTAAGTTTCTGGGGCTTCCTAAATCTTGGACATTTTGTTCACTTTCTGGACCTTTTGTCTGTTTGTTCCCTAAATGTTACCAGCTTCATGAGTCACTTTCCTTCCGGTGGGAGGAAGGGGGAAATGTTTACTTATCTTGAATTTCCCTTCTATTCTTTTTCCCAGGTGAAATTGTGACCTTGACTAAGGGTTGGCAATAGTCTGAGAACCAAATCTAACTATTTTGTGGCCTTTTAAAATGTGTGTGTGTGTGTGTGTGTGTGTGTGTGTGTGTGTGTGTATGTGTGTGTGTGTGAGAGAGAGAGAGAGAGGAAGAGAGAGAGAGAGAACGATGTAATATAATTGAGCAGTCTCCACAGGAGACCACAGGGCTTGACAGCATGAAAACATTCTGTATTCCTTACAGAAAAGTTTGCTACACCCTGTGTTCAGCAGCAATCTTGAAAATACTTCACCTATACCCAGGGCCACACACGTCACATTTCTAACACTTACCTTAACATCTAACACATTAAAACAGCCAATTCTCATTTTACAGATGTGGATGCTTACAAGTGACCACCTCAATGCCGCAGTAGTGGTGACAAGGTTGGGACTGGTGCAATTTGATGTCTGTGTACCCTGCAGATGGCACCCTTGGGGGTGGGGCAAAGCTAACCTTCAGTTGGAAGTAAAGAGCTGTCTGGACACTGTAGCTCAGATGGCTCAGGAAGACTGCTTCTGTTGGCCATTTTTCCCCTCAGTATTGAAGTTTTAAATTGGTTATCTCATTGCCCTCCTCCTAACCAGTCAGGAGGCAGAGGATGCAACGATGGAGATGCATAGCTATAAGGTGGTCTTAATGTCCTTCTCATCAGCAGTAGGGTTAGAAGGCATGGGAATGCTCCCAGAGTCCAAGGGCCAGGCACCAATATGTGGGTGCTGTACAGTCTCCCTTCTGCTTTGGCTTCAATCTGTCCCTGGTTGGGACGATCGGTGTGGTCTCACTTTTAATTCAGTGCTTTTTTCCCTCTGTATTAACTAGGCTGCTACATGATTATAACACCAAAAAATGATCATGATTTCAGTAGGAAAAGACAAAAGAGAAGAAAGCCATGTTGATTTGTTCATTACCCGTTCTGTCCCTCTGTGGGTACATACTGCTCCACATATAAAGTAGGTAGAGTATCTTACTTCTTTTCACTCTAACCTGATTGATGTGAGGCATGTCTAAAGGACAAGTACTCTCTGGGATCTCTGATAAGTTATCAGAAGTTAGCAGCTCACACCCGGGTCTCTGGAAAGCCTCATCCTGAAATATTTTGTCTCAGAATCAACCTGCCTTGCTACTGAATAAAAAAGTCGCAGGGAGTCCATGAACAGCACTTTTGTCAACAGTCGCTACTAATTTTCAAGGCTACACTCAGTGTCTGTATACAGCTACATGAGTGCCTCATATTAGCTGGCAAGTCCAGGAGCTTGGGGATGATCCATACCACGATGAAGCTATGGCAGTTACTCTATCGTTGTTTCAAGCTGCAATATTTGGACATGAGTTGGTACAATTATACATGATAACCATATTAAAGTTTAATTAAAGGTCAATATAGGGATAGACAAGAAGAATGAAGGTATTTTATGAACTCCACCCAACCAATCAAGGAATTCATTGCCCAGTCCCAACTAGAAAACAGATACACCCTCCCCCAAACACCACACATACACAGGTTGAATAAGCAAGGTTTACGGCATCCTTTCCTTCCTTTACTCATTTTGGGGAGAGGGCTCAGATTGAATAGGGGATATGAAATATGACAGAGACTGCTGATAAGACTTCTCTTTTTCCACTAATGCCTCAGAATTATGTTGAGAGTCTGAAATTTTTTTCCTCCTTGTGGCTGCTTTAGGCTTAAGAATTTTTACTCTTGGAGAAATCGGAAAAGGAGCAGAATAGAAACTTGAAACTAGTTTTCAAGGTAGAACCAGGAATGAAGATGCCCCAGCTTTTGGAAGAGGGAAAGAAGGGACAGAGAAAAGAGGTGTTATGTGGACTCCGGGGGATGGCGGCTTCCATCTGAGGGTGTCTTCTCATGGCCTGGAGGCTGCCAGTGAGAGGGAAGAAGAAATATTCCGCTCTGTCTTCTGTGCTTTAGACACACTCTAACCAGCTAGTGCAGTAAGAGCATGCTTTGCTCAGGGAGCCACTGTGTGCTTTTGGTTTCTTTAGTCTCTAGATTTCAATGGGCCAGTTTTCCTTACTGGAAGAAGGGTGTCAGCCATAGTCTGTACTGAAGGATATCTGAGACTGTCTCCCTTCAGCCTAAGAGAACACAAATGTCACCATTACATGCTTGAGTTTTAAGGTGTGTGTATCTGTGCTTGCCCATGCTTGTGTGCACATGCATGTGTGTCTTTGTTTAGTAGCAGGCTCAGTTTTGTGGGACTCCAGTAGAATTGCAAGTTTAAGTCTTCAACGTCATTCATCATCTCCCAGTCCCACCCCATCATGGAGTTTCATTTTCTCCCCACTCCTTGTATGGTTCTGCCTATTCTGATCTACTTGGCACCTAGTTCTACCTGGATCTTGACAAGAAAGGAAACTAACATATATGAACTTCACCATGGTCCCCTTGCCTATCCATACCATCCTCATTAGCAGTGTCTAGCCCTGGTGAGAGACTGGGTGAAAGGTAAAAACAAACAAACAAAAAAACCAAAAAACAAAGCAGGGTCTCCCTCTCCTCGCTCTTTCCCTGGTGGGTCACCTGGGGACAGTGGTGGCTATGACTGGAAGGCCCAGCTCCTGTCATGGTGACTCTGCACTTCTCTCAGATTTGGTTCCAGTAGCAGCTCCCTCCCCTCATCTCTTGGGTTTGGGACTGGTAACAGCTGCGCTTTTATTACTCAGGTTGCTGCACCAACCCTTGTGGCTTCTCCGAAACTCTGTAAATAGTCCCTTTATTAAATTCTCCTGGAAGGATCCTAATTTGAGCATGCCAGCTATTTCCTGCTGGGAACCTAACCAGCACACTATTCTATATGAATGGCCGTTCACATCTTGATGTAAATTCAGTTCAAAGTTTTCCTTTTCCTTGACTATTTGCAATTTCAGCTCCAACCATGACAATAAAATGATCTGTATCTCCTCGAATTTCGTACATAAACTATTGGGAGGGAGTCCCATTGAGGAAATGTCAAGCTTATGATCTATCTCCTGTGGTTTGCACCCAGAGGGTTATGCACTAGTTCTAACATTGACTTTGTATAACAATGCAAATTACCTTTATTAAGACATTAGTTGGGCAATTAATGGTTAGGTGAGGTGGGGCAGTATCCTGATCATAGTCCATGGGACTATGACAAGAGAGGAATACATGGATACAGAGGAGTCAGGGTATTGGGGGAGGGAGGAGAACACGCTAGGGACTAATACTTCTCACTCTGTGGTAGCTAAGCCCAACTAACCCTGACAGTGCACACTGCTTCGAGAAGTGGAAAAACGGGTTGGGAATGCCATTTCTGCCTCCACTCTCTGGAGTGATGCCCATAGAACTACAGGCTTCTCAAAAACACAAAAAAAAGCAAGAAAGAAAAGAAAGAGAGAGAGAGAAAGAAAGAAAGAAAGAAAGGAAGGAAGGAAGGAAGGAAGGAAGGAAGAAAGGGAAAGGAAAAAGAAAGAAAGAAGGAAAGAGAAGGGAAGAAGGGAAGAAAGAGAAGGATGATGCTGGCAGTATTCTAGATGAGTTCCGAGTTTTTTATCTACTCATCGGTAAGCCAGAAAGCGAACCGGAGCATGCAGCGTGCCTCTCTGTTCCTAGGGCAGCAACACTTAGAGCTCAGGCTGTCACTCAGTGTCTGCTCTGGCTCCAGGTTCCCCACTCAGCCATTTCCAGTCCACTTTCCCTCTCTTCACTTATTTCTGTGCAGCTTGAGCTTTAGTTGACTCACTCCACTCCTGGATCTCCAAATATTCATGCAGTTTCTCACCTCAGGGTGAGGCTCAACTTTTCTGCTGGTTGAAAAAGTCCCTTCCTCTAAGCACCATGTCAGATCCTAGAAGAAGCAATGCTAGATTTTGGGTAACCTTCCTGCACAGTTCAGTACACTGCACATTCTAAACATCCACCAGCACCCTCTGCCCCACCCCCCCGCATGAAACTGTAAAGTAAATTAGAGTGGCAGATTCAAATGGCAGGATTTCAGACACTGTTTCTAATTTTCCTTGCTTGAGTAAAGCAGGCGAAGTTAAGGCTCTGAAATAAGAGAGGTAGACGACAAGGATTCCTCCAAGGATTCATCCGTATCCTAATCCTTAACTCTTCCTTCCCAAAGCAGTATGTGCATGTCCACCCATCTAGTCTTCTGTGTCCCCCCCTAGTAGTCTGATGTTCCAGAGAGATTCCTCCAGCAAGGAGTTAAAGCTGGATGTGGCCCAGTGCCTAGACAAGTCCCACGGGAGGCCAGAGAAAAGGCGATGGCTGAAGCGTTAGTTACGGAAAATGTGACATCCAGCTTTCAGTTATTCCCCAAAGATGGGGCCCCGATCTAACATTTACCCTGCACCTTTTAATAGCATCCAGGGAGTCATTACAAGCGTTTGGTGTCACTATTTTAATTAAGAGTAAGAGCTCTGCACAGAGCAGCCATGCTGAGGTTTTCTCAGCAGTGGTCATGGGGGTAAGAGTTGGAACGTGGGATAAATGTGGGCTCCTAGCTACTTAGTACGGGGCCCACTGCCCATGCTGACTGAAAGCTGGTTTTGAAGAAAAAACTTATCCAGCAAGGAACATGGAGCTGACATGATGGAATAGAATGTTAGCCCTGTCCTCTATCTGTGTCTGTGCCGTTGAAGTTCAGGATTATAGAGTAAAACTCTTTGAGTCGACATTTTTCCCCCTACCATCACAAAGTATGCAGAAATTGAATGCATAAGCTGAACTACAAATTTAGAACGGGCCTCGTGACAGCGTCTGTCATGTTTGGAACCCTGCTTCTTAAGCTTCATCCCTGGACACCTTGCTCCCATGATTTCTGTGATTTTTGTCATCAGTGAGGCAATACCCCCCTCCCCTTCGGGGCTGCGCAGTGTGGCACCACCCAGCCAACCTAGGGTGTAGTTTGGAAGCTTGCCTTCTTCATCTTATCCATTACCTTTCATGGTAAACAAAGAAACTTTACTTCCAAACCCTAATTTACTGGCAGACAGAGATGCTGAATGAGCAGATTTCATAACGTGACTACCTTCTTTTAGCTTTGGAGAGGAGCCAAGGATATTTCTTTAAGTACAGTGCAATCTTACAATAATAAAATACTTTATTTGAAACATTCCCCCATAACGGCTTACATTAGAATGTTACAAAGGTAGCCGTTACTACTCTGCCCAGGGTACATTACGATCAGAGGCAAACACTAAACTTTTAACAGTTTCCTCCTTTGGGAACTGAGAAATCACTATGCATGGATGAATGTGTGATATATCTTATGCTCTGTAGAAAAATGGCATGCTACCCTTTGTAGACATGTATGCCTTTAGAAACGTGTGTCCATGAGGGGTGAGCATGTGGTGAGTTCACCGGTATAGACAGAAAACTGCATCCTGCTAAGTCCAACAAAACAGCAGAATCCAAACCCCCAGTCCTAAATACTAACACAAAGTCATTTACCTATGACTTTGCATGGTCTAACAGTTCCATGTGCAGGAAATCCCTCCAGACAGGCAGACACTAGTGTGTTAATGTCTTTGATTACTTTCATATGCTACACTTGGAATTGTTAAAACACAGCTGTCACACATCAGAAGGTACTAGGACCAATCTGTTGGACAATACAGAAAAATGGCAGTAGATGAACTTCAGCTATAACTTATGCTGGAAACTAGGAGATGGTTTATATTGAAAAATAAAAAAAAAGGCAAAGCAGCAGAGATTTTTTAAAGTGCCAAACACATCAGGAAATATCCCTCTAAAGTCACTGGCCTTTTGTGGTCTGAAATGTCCTTTTAACATTAAAGTCACTCTGCTGTATTCCTAATGGGGGAAAAAATAGAAACCCTTCAGGATTGATTAATACAGCTTTTTCTCCCCTTGAGATAATTTTGTTTGTTAAGAGCAAACCTGACAAGTTGGGAAGACTAATTATGATCCAAGAGCAACCCAGGTCCTCAGAGCAGATCTCAAGAAGAGAATCAGTTTATGAGCTAGCTCTCAAGAGCCACGATACCTCAGGGAGCCCAGGTACCTATGCTATTCTTAAAACTCTGAGAGGATCCAGCATGTGTCTTAGACGCTCACTCAATGTCAAACTGACCATCTAAAAAGTGAGTGGGAAAGACCAGCCAGGCTCCCTGCGGGATGGGAGAGTTACTGAAATACACAAGAGATTTGAATTCTGGTTACAGGACATTTCTTAAGCAGGCACAATTTTGGAGATCAGAGTTTCCATACAATTTACAGATGTTTTCAATGTTACTAGGATTGATTATCTTTTATCTTGATTATCTAGAGTTGCAGGTTCCCATTTGTGATGTTTTTTGTTTTTGTTTTTGTTTTTGGCTTCATAGCCCTGGTTGGAAAAGGGCAGCTCAGGATAGTCCAGACATCTGAAACTTCAGCAGAACTGACGTTAAAAAGTATTGACCTACAAAGGAAGTCATTGGACATCCTGGAGAAATGGGTTTTACATGGCACATCATCACATGTAAACAAATTACACACTCAGAGGCAGAAGATGTCTCAGGTCCCATTCACCAGGTAGTGGGAGAGGAACAAAGATGTAGAGATTATTTTTTTTTAATGTTAACCTATGGCAAATAATTCTCCCAATTGCAGAGAAACTGAAAATCGCTTTCCAACTGATTTAGCATCTCAAGGGACATTGTAGGGTGCCATATGGTAATAGGCAGGGACCACGGCTGTGAATGAGAAGGATAAAGACCCTGGTTCCTTCAGTGTTTACATACTGTTGGGTGCCCCTACATTGTGGGAACAAAGCTGAAAAGAATTCCAACAGGGCAATTGGAGTTAATGATGAGTGTCATTAGAGCCCTGCAACTACATAAGGTGAAGGTGACTACAGATAACACAATGGGCTAAAAATTCCAGAGTCAGCAAAAGGCTTTTTGAGGAAGGAGCATTTAAGTTGAGATCTGAATGGCAAGAAGGAAGGAGCCAGTCAGCTTTGTAAAGCTTTGGGGGAGAACAGCCCTGATCAACAGAAAAGCTAGCATCAAGACTCTTAAGTGAGAGCAACTTGGTATAGGTACATTCAGACACCACGCAGTCCAGGCTAGTCAGGCCTGAGCATAGTGGGAGTGGCATGCTGGGCTTTTATTGAAGCAGTTTGCATGATTTTAGATTGCAGTCTGTGAGCTCAAAAAAAAAAAAATTAAGCACTTTTAAGATATTACAAACCATGTCTGATTATGGATATGATTTTAGCTTTTACCTATTGTCCCAACTGTCAGAGAAAACATCTGTTTCCTCAGAAGTAACGTGATATCATCACTCCTTTTAGCTGGTGTTTGCCATGGTGCACAAATGCTGGATCTCAATCCTCTGTGGAGCACCCCTCCCCCACTCCTTTCTGGAGGCCCCAAGGGTAGCTCACATATGCTCACAAATTAAGTGCATTCTTACTATGTGGCTGTATGATCATTCTTCACGTCCAAGCCATCTGATGAGAACCACTGCATTTGCTAATCCCACCAAGTTCCCATCACTGGGACTGTGACCACCTTTGAAGGGCATGGAAAACCTGTTTCCCTGGGAGGGAATCCCTGAGGTGTTCAAACTGCAAGGAACTTCTGCAAAATGGAGGAGAATGAATCTTCTCTGGGGCTCTCCTGCAGAAGAACTCAATAGCCAGGTTGTTTTTCACAATTATTTTCCAGTTCAGTGATAGTCCTGGGAGGTCCCAGTGATAATACTATCCAGCCCTTGCCTCACATCTGTGCATTAGGACACAAGTGTGGATGTACAGGCCTCTATCCAGGAGGAAACATCCTGAGGAGCAATGCCCTGCTCTCGGCTCCATCCTTTGCTCTCAGTACCTGCAGGATTTGATAGCCATATCGTCTTCTGCAGAACAGGACTCTCTTGTCTTACGAATCATTCAAACATAGACTTGTCAGGACCATACTTCCGAGTTCCCCTATATGCCCAGACGTGGCTGCGTCCATACTAGACACAGCCTTCTCTTTACCTGCTGTCCTATGTACCAATGTCTACTCTGACTGTCTCACCTTGGTCAAAAGCCACCCATACCTCCTCTAGGTTCACCTGCCACTGTCAGCACTGCAGACATGTGGAGTCCGGGTATGAATGAGGTTACCTTTTATGTTCCTGAGCCACCTATTGCAGTGGGTCTTTTAGTCTTCCCTGTGAGATGATCTTTACTAGCTCTGGGAGCTTTAGGCCTGTGATGATCATTTGAGGCACAGACATGACACTCCATGGCTATGTAAAGTCTCTCCTCAAGCCTTTGTCCTTTTATAACTGTATGGAGTTGTCTGAAGTTGCAAAGTAATGCTACACACATGCGGTCTCATCGGATAGAAAGGCTAATATTTCTGGCTACTGTTTCAGCCCCATATTTTCTATATTGATATCCCTCTGCCTCATACTTCTATGAGTGAACCTTCCCTGTTTTATCCCAGATTGGTATCTGGGTATATTTAACAAACTTTGTGTGTGTGTATATGTGTGTGTGTGTGTGTGTGTGTGTGTGTGCCTTTTGTGTGACTCACAGATGTATTAAAGGACTGGGGCTTTGTTCTTTGCCTAGAAGTGGCTATCAGCTTGAAAGAGATGTCTCCTTGTGACTTGACCATGGCTGAGCAATGACATTGTGTGCTCCCTGACATGTTTTGGTAAAAGTTGTTTCTTTTCTCCTCCTCATTGTTTTCTGGGAGCTGGCCCAGGATCTCCATTGTCTTGGTCTTCAGTAGTCTCAGGAGCTCACAGGGAGAAGTCAGAGCATGCCCACATCTGTTTCTGACTCATGTCTCATAATGAAGCTAATCACTGAAGGAGTGATGCTAAATGCATTCTAAATGATATTCATTACTTTATAACAAAGGAGATTTTAATGGGGGTACCTCAGCCCAGAAAGTGGGCAAAATGGTGGGTATTTTGACATCTTTCAGAGGCTCCTATAGCTGTGAAAGTAGCTTTCTTCTTCCTTAGGGAAGAATGACCAGTGCACCTTGTGGGTATTAGTCTGTGCTTCTGAAACATAAGTTTGGTCAGGAGTGAGGCCATGGAGATGACTCTGTGCTCCTTGGCTTTATTCTAGCCATATGAATCCTTCAGCAAGTGAGGAAAAGAAGCCTCCTTTATAAGCTTTCACCTAATGAAAAATTCTGGGGCAGTTCTTGCAATTCCTCGAAGCCCTTAGGTAGTAGGATCTGTTAGTTCAGAAATGTCAGGCGCATCAGTGGGAGTCATTGTGGTTCCCTTCTTCTGATACACATCCTCATGCTCAGGTTTGAAACTCTAGGAAATGTCCACTTCTGCCTCCCCTACCATGTATTGATGTATCTGTTGACTGCCTTACTGGTGAGACTGGGCCTCTGAGAGGCCCAGCTGCTGTCTTGACAGGCTACTACCCTCATAGCCCTAGTGCCACGGGTGCCCAGTGTCTATGAGATGCCTCAGCTGTTCAGCATCCCACTATGCAATAAAGGACATGCTTTTCTTCACTTAGGCCTTTTATGATGCTGCATGGTTCCAAAGCAATGGTTCATGGACTTTATACTTTTTTCTTTTTTTTTATTAGATATTTTCTTTATTTACATTTCAAGTGATATCCCCTCTCCCGATTTCCTGCCCCCTCAAAAATCCCCTATCCCTCCTCCCTTCCCCTGCTCACCAACCCACCCTCTTCCACTTCCTGGCCCTGGCATTCCCCTACACTGGGGCATAGAGCCTTCACAGGACCAAGAGCCTCTTCTCCCATTGATGACCGAATAGGCCATCTTCTGCTACATATGCAGCTGGAGGCATGAGTCCCATCATGTGTACTCTTTGGTTGGTGGTTTAGTCCCTGGGAGCTCTGAGGGTACTGGTTAGTTCATATTGTTGTTCCTCCTGTGGGGCGGCAAACCCCTTCAAGCTCCTTGGGTCCTTTCTCTAGCTCCTCCAATGGGGAGCTCAGTCCAATGGATGGCTGTGAGCCTCTACTTCTGTATTAGTCGGGCACTGGCAGAGCCTCTCAGGAGACAGCCTATATCAGGCTCCTGTTAGACAGCATTTGCTGGCATCCACAATAGTGTCTGGGTTTGGTGATTGTATATGGGAAGGATTCCCAGGTGGGGCAGTCTCTGGATTGTCCTTCCTTCAGTCTATGCTCCATACTTTGTCTCTGCAACTCCTTCCATGGGTATTTTATTCCTCCTTCTAAGAAGGATCAAAGTATCCACACTTTGGTCTTCCTTCTTCTTGAGTTTCTTGTAGTTTGTGGTTTGTACTTTGTGTATTCTGAGCTTCTGGGCTAATATCCACTTATCAGTGAGTGCATACCATGTGTGTTCTTTTGTGATTGGGTTACCTCACTCAGGATGATATTCTCCAGATCCATCCATTTCCCTAAGAATTTCATAAATTCATTGTTTTTAATAGCTGAATAGTATTCCATTGTGTAAATGAACCACATTTTCTGTATCTATTCCTCACTTGAGGGACATTTGTGTTGTTTCCAGTTTCTGGCTACCATAAATAAGGCTGCTATGAACATAGTGGAGCATGTGTCCTTATTACATGTTGTAGCATCTTCTGGGTATATGCCCAGGTGTGGTATAGCTGGGTCCTCTGGTAGTACTATGTCCTATTTCTGGAGGAACCGCCAAACTGATTTCCAGAGTGGTTGTACTACCTTGCAATCCCACCAGCAGTGAAGAAGTACTTCTCTTTCTCCACATCCTCACCAGAATCTGTCATGTGAGTTTTTGATCTTAGCCATTTTGACTGGTGTGAGGTGAATCTCAGGGTTGTTTTGTTTCAATTTGCATTTCCCTGATGACTAAGGATGTTGACCATTTCTTTTTTTTAATTAGATATTTTCTTTATTTACATGTAAATTTCTCCTTTCCCAGTTTCCCCTCCAAAAAAGAAACAAACAAACAAACAAAACCAACAAGAACAAACCCCTGTTGCCTCCCCCTTCCCCATGCCTGCCACCCCACCCTCTCCCACTTATTGGCCCTGGCATTCCCCTACACTGGGGCACAGAACCTTCACAGGGCCGAGGTCCTCTCATCCTATTGATGACTGAATTTGCAATCCTCTACTATACACGTGCTGCCAGAACAGTCAGACCCACCATGTGCAGTCCTTGCTTGGTGGTTGAGACCCTGGGAGCTCTGAGGGTGCTAGTTAGTTCATATTGTTGTTCGTCCTAAGAGGCTGTAAACCCCTCAGCTCCATAGGTCCTTTCTCTAAGTCCTTCATTGGGGACCGTGTACTCAGTTCAATGGATGGCTGTGAGCCTCTACATCTGTATTAGTCAGGTACTGTCAGAGCCTCTCAGGAGATAGCTATTGCTTCTCAGCCATTCAGTATTCCTCAGTTGAGAATTCTTTTTTTAGCTCTGTACCTCATTTTTAATGGGGTTATTTGGTTCTCTGGAGTCTAACTTCTTGAGTTCTTTGTGTATATTGGATATTAGCCCTCTATCGGATGGACTTTATACTTTTTAAATAGCTCTTCTGAACAATGATATTCATTTTTGCTTACAGACAGAAACTCAGAACTGAAGCATTGGGTGGGTAACTACGTTAGGCACTAAAACTGCTTTATGACATCAATAATCACCCTCCATGGCTCTGTTCCTGATCCAGCTGGTGTTTATTCTCTTTCCCATTAGGATAACATCTTCCCCAGAAGTTTGCTTAGTGATCTACAAATTGACTGGTGGCAGGCTTACCTTGCCAGCTTGCTGAGAACACAAAGCTGTCTCCTTTCATAGCTCATACATATACTTCCCAAGAGAGATTACATCATACCTTTCCCTACATGCCATCACTCTGACCAGTTGCTGTACAAGAGAATTTGATGCATTCAACCACCATTTTGACAATTTCTTAAGTGATAAAAAACATTAATGAGAAATTCAATCAGTAATTCACTTCCATACCCTAATAGTGCAGTGATGTTTCAAAAGGTTGTAATTAGGATTAATTTGTTTGGTGGTTAATGAGGTCATCATGAATCAAAAATGGAGAGTAAAAAGTTAGTGTACTTGCTCATTTGCATTCAAGAATATGTGTTGCTGATGAGACAGTCAAACATCAGGATTCAAGTGGGATTTATAATTGTTTCTAAAAGCTTATACTTGGTTTTTGTGAGTGTTCTGGAATTCTTAGTTTGGCATTTCAGAGGCCTCCCCCTTTTCTCCTCAAATCACATCTGAGATGTCCTAGAAGGTCATCAGAAAGCCCTTTTACCTGAAGAGGAGAGAAAGGATGTTCCAACATTTGTGCTGTTGATGAGCAAATTCAATGAATAGAATTACATGAAACTAACATGGTGATATTACATTGCTTCCATAAAACAGTTGAATATTTGAGCAAATACAATTTGACTTTCAGTTTGTATACCATTGATGGAGAGGTGTGTTGCTAGGTGTTTAACCACTGATGTACACTTGTCGACCCTAGAAGGGAATGGGCCATATTATCTGCAGAAATATGCCTATAATACTGGAAAACATGTACCTACCATTTATGGATTACATTAGGATGACCTGTTTTATAGCAAAATTTTATATCCTTAGAATTATTCTTAGAATCTTACCAGTTGAACTCGATTAATTTTTTAGAAAGCAATTTTTTTTTTTTTTTTGCAAAGTTGATTTCAGGATAACTCAAAAAGATTTTGTAGTTGATATGTTAATTTGTAAACCTTTTTAATATAATAAAAGGGCTTAGAGGTAGACATTATAAATTTCCCATGTAATATAAAAAGACAAACAAAGAAGGAAAATTTCAAAGGAAAGTCAAAGAACAAGCTTCAGAATGGGAAAAAATGCCCTGGCAGCTGCTTCTAGACCCAACTAGTCCCCTAGTCCCAGTGGCCCATCTGGAATTTTCCAGAAGACAGAATGGGCTGGTGGGAAGAACTCTGAACAAACTTATGTGTAAGTGTTCTTGGCTCTGGTAATCATGCCCCTTCTTTAGGAATTTCATGTGTATTGGGGATGGGAGCTGATGCCCAGAGAAGACCAGAGGCAGAAGATGAGATGTATGGGCTAAAAAGAGAACCCACAACCAAGCAGAGAGCCAGGGCACATGAGGAACAAGAAGTGGACAGGCTGGAAGAGGAGAACACGACTAGCTGGCCATCAGCTGACCTATGTCCTCCTCAGCTGGCAAGCATCAGATTATGGGGAATCCTTTCAGTAGCCTCAGATAAAAATTGTAAGTGGGAACACAGGCATTCAGTGTGCACTGCATTGCGGGGGCTCTCATAAATGCGCAGAAGGGAAACTGTGGTTAACCTGAACAATCTCCTTCATGATGCCTGCTGTGAGGATCCCTTGATGTATGTGTAGAACTGAAGAACAGGCAGCTTCAACTTTGTAGTTGGAACAGGATACGATTTGTATAGCCATTCTTAGACCCATCCTTAACTGTAACAGCTACAGTTAAAGTTAATAATTTAAAAAGTCATTTTACTGGGAGTTAAGTGTGTGTGGTTCAGGTATGCCACTTTTTCTTTCAGAAATGTATCCTGATACGAGAGGTAGGGAATCTTTGAATAACTTTCAGGTTGCAGTTATCAAAGGTACCTTTGTAACATGATTTTAAGTCAGGTGTCTTGTTTCATAGTCAGCATGCCATGTAATCTTTGTTGCTGATTTCTCTTAAAAACCTTGAGGGCATAGGAGCCATGGTTTAGTGGTTAAGAACATGCACCACTCTTTCAAAGCCTGCCCTTCAGAGGACCCAAGTTCGATTCCCAGCACCCACATATGTGGCTTACAACTGCCTATAACTGCAGCTCTGTGGTATCTGACACCTTCTGCCTTCTGAAGGCACCTGCACTTATGTGTACATATCAACATACATAAGTAAAGATATAATAAAAGCGAATAAATGTTTAAAAACCTAGGAATGCATTATCTTTAAGGAAAAATTCCCAAACCAAGATTTCCATAAATCCCAGTAATGTGCAGAGTACTTTTGATTACTGCTTCCTACTGGAACTGGTAGATTTGATAGACAAGCAGATATAACAGTTTCCAAAGAAAGTGATATTAAGTGGCCAACCTTTTAATACACAGATAGAGAAGAAGGAAGCTGGGGAGAAACCCCAATAATAATGAGGATGCTGGCTAAGACTTGTGGAGGTGTAACCATGAGCTAGATGCTGTATACTCCTGAAATTATCACCATGATACAGACGAGAAAACCGAGAACTCAATAAACCCAAAATGCTGCCACACAAAGCAGAAAAAGCTTTAAAATGCTATTTTGTATAGGTATAGGTGATTCTGAGAGCTGTCAGTGAGGTAGCATCTGATACCAGGAGTAGATCTGGAGAACAAAAGGGGATCTGGTCTGATGCTCAAGTAAGGTAAAGACAGGAAGCCACATATGATCAACCACAGGCACAGCCTTGAAGAAGGCTTCAGAGTGGAAGTAAGCTACCAGAAGGAATCATTCTAGAATGTGACTTCTTTTCATTGCTAGGGAAGTAGAGGGAGGAAGCCATAAAAGATTCAGCACCTGGAATTTAGGGAGCTCTGTGGAGGATGACTTTGTTCAAAAATGGAATGGGTGTTACCTGGGTCTCTACATTGTAAAGGCTGTCCTCTAACGCCACCAAGAAGTGACCATGAGACTGAGGAAATGGCTCTCTTGTTAAATGTGCTTACTGCTCTTGCACAGGACATAGTTTTGGTATCCAGCACCCATATGTCAGCTCACAACTCTCTGTCACTCCATTTCCAGGGTATCCAATGCCCTCTCTGGCTTCCCCGGGCACTGTACCCATGTGGAGCCCATACAAGTAGGTACATACTCATATACATAAAATAAAAATAAATAAGCTTTTAAAAGGTGAGTCTGATTCCAGGCCAATTGGAGGGCAACAAGGAAGGACCAACTATGGAATTAGACTGAGAGATATTTGGGCTAAATATTCTCTTTTCCTCCAGATTTTTTGTTTGCTCACAGCATATACCATCACATCTTCCTTGCACTACAAGGTTTTAGTCTCAAGGCCTCAATGGCTATGTAGGACAGAAAAGTCCTTCGCATGGTGCAAAGTGGCTATTGGAATTACCAGCAGTGTCTGTTTTGAGACACCTGAATTGTCGTCATCATTCTCTAAATAGAAAAAAATAACAATGAGATTACTTTCTAAAGCACTTGGGTCAACCAAGCATTTATTGTAATTGAAAACATCCTGGGGCTTCACAAATGGAGAGCATGGAATCATGTCTCTAATGTCTCTGAGCCCCACTTAGATCCTTTTAGCCCTCACCACTGAGGTCTTTTAGCTCATTAGACTAGTGTGATCATTTGCCTGAATTACCAAGAAGTCATTGCACACGAAGTTCTACCTCGAATCCTGCCTTCACCCTCTTCTTTTTGGCTATGGCCCATCTCTAGCTCTCTAGGATTTCTGCTCCATGGAAGGATACCTCTATGCCCAAGCCCACCCAGACCTCTTGCCTCATTTCCAAGCTCACTTCACACCGGGCACTTTCTCCATAGTCACCTGACATACCTGCTTGCAGACCTCAAATCCCTAAATTCATTCAGGCTAACATAGAGCCATCATCCCCCAATACCCTCACCCTACCCTATCCCAAACCAGATGTTCAGATGTCTGGGATTTGTGCCATCGTGGTTCCAATTGCTTATGCTGGAAATCTTGGATGTTCCTGTTTAGTCATCCCTCTTCCTGCCTGGTATGACAATTTAGTGTAACTCGACTTGATATATCCCACCCACTTTGCCCTCTTCAGACTAATGCACTCTCTAAAAAGCACCCAAAATGAGCCTTTCTAAGATGCTGATTTGATGGTGCCATTCCAGCAGTGTAGAGACCTCTTAATGGCTTCCTATGCTCTCATGCTAGCAGGATAATTCCATAGAGTGATTCATGAGAGGTCTTTGTTCACTTGGTGCCCACCATTTCCTCCCTCCCTACCTAACTTTCTGTCATTTCACCATCCCTTCATTTGCTCCTGGGTGTGCTGCTCTTTCTTCGTCTGTGCAACTTAGTGTTCATGGTACCCTATGCTAACACTCACCCTGAGTCATCTTTAATTCCTTTAATTCCTATTGCTTATTTTCCAGCTTAGATGCAGTGTCATCTTGGAAGCTTTCACAGCCCTGGAAGTCTGGGTTATTTAGTCTTCCTGTAAGAAGACCGTGGAGACAGAATCTTTGTCTTCGTCCTTGCTTGGGCTCTTCTTTATGCTCGACTGTTACAGTGCTTAGTACAGTGTATGACTTAGGGTTGACGCTCACACTGTTTACACTGTGCACACCCTGAATCCAAAATACCTACCAAATCCACTGAATAATAATGCCATCAGAATAAATTAGTGAGTAAATGAAGCCTTATTTTAGGGTTCCCAAATGCATTCTGCTAATATGATGGCAATTGAGAACTGTTGCATATTTTCTTGTAATCTTTTGTCCCAGAGGTATTTTAATGGAAATTTGAGTTATTCTTTTCAAACCTGCTCCCATTTACTTTTACAGCATGACTTTGGCACCTGTCTCATTCTCTCATGCCATACCATCCTTAGAGGCTATCGCGTTTCCACCAGCCTCAACAGTAGCATCTGGCCACGTCAGAGCCAGCAGTGATATAGAAAACTATTACATGTTTAAGGCTTAAAATGCTGACTTTGGAAACTCTACCTCCCTTCTTTCCATTCACTCACTACCAGAGTTAACATGTCAAATACCCAACAATTCTTGAAGCTTTCTAACATGGATGATCCAGGCCACCTGTCATGTTGCTTTACCACAGAGTCACAAACCTCATGATCAGGCATTTCAGTGTTGTGTTTGCCATACCACCTGCCACCTCATTCCCTTTACATTTAACTATCCATCAGCTGAAGGTGACTTCCCAAAGGGAAGTCCCATGTTCTTTTCTTCTCATGTTCCTTTGCTGTTGGACAATACTGGAGGAAATGGGCTGAGCGGGTTCAGCCAGTTCAAGTGTTTAGTATCATTAACTGAATCCTAGAAAACTCAAGTGCAGCTAGAAAACTTTTCATGTCGTTCACACACTATCTACCTCCTTCAGCTGTTCCAAAAGGTCTCTTCTCTTTGAGGCTGCAGTGGAGGACTTTTCTTGGTTCATTAGAGGACTTTCCCACAACACCAATAGAATCATCGAGCTTTGTTTTTGCTGAGTCACCTCTTGTTTCTGAAATCACAGTGTTGGAAGAAGCAATGCTGAAGGACAGCTTCCAGAGACTAGGAGGAAGCTGACACCAGGAAAGAATGGTGATGGGGGAGATGCTGAGGTGAAGAAAAGATCGAGAGAATTTCATTAAGAAGAAAGTTTAGTTCAAAAAGTAAATATCAAATGTGTCGCCTTTCTCCAAAGAAATTTAATAAATGGCTGCATCTTTTCACTCACATTCAGGATTTACACATTTTAAATATATACATATGTGCATTTGTGTGTATGAGTGATGGTCATTGTAATTCAAATGCAGATCTCGGGGGTGGGGGTGGGGGTGGGGGAATAGAGATCTTAAAGGGAAGAGAAGAGAAAAGAAAACAACAAAGATAGCCAACCTTCAAGCCCAACCTGGGCTCTGCATCCTGTGCTGTGGCCCAGGCTGCCTAGGAATCGCTCTCATTCCTCAACAAAGAAACATCTTACTGCAGCTGATGGGGACAAGAACAGAGACCTACAACTGATCCCAATGCAGAGAATAAGGAAAACCAAGGGTGCCATGATGCATCTGCCATACAACCTGTCCTCTTAAGGCTCAGGGCAGACTTTGGAAGAGGTGGTGGAAAGACACAGAAGCCCCAGAAGACCCAGACATTCTCTGTAAGGTCCTATCTTCTGTTTATGGCAGAGAAGCTATAACTACAAACGCTCACCAGTATGGTTGCCTAAACGCGGCCGGCATATTGACACCAGTTGACATGCCAGTGTGGACAGGGGAAAATCTTCATGGGCTCATCTTCAGATGAAGAGTTACAGGTGGTCAATGCCTACTAAGAGAGAGACAATCAGTGTCCTCCAGGGATGAGCTACCATATAGGTTGTCTAGTCCCAAGTGGTCAGTTCTGGATACATGTATACACAGGCAAAGCTAAAAATAGTCTTGGTAGGTTATATATACATGTATAAATATGTATATATATATACATACATATATGTAACAGTAATAAATAAGAGCATCTCATAACTTTTGGAGAGAACACATGGGAGGAGTTTAGGGGAGAAAGAGGGCAAGAGTGAGGTAGATACAGTAATCTAGTATGAGAAAAATTAAAATAATTAAATTTAAAAAAAGAAAAGAGAAAAGGGAACAACAGAATACATATGGCATGAATGCAGAAGCGGGTTACAGGGAGAGGAAGGGTTCTGAGGGAAGGGCCAGGATGAACAAAATATGCGATCTGGAGAAATGTCAGCGTGTTAGAGCACTTGCTTTTGCAGAAGACCTGGGTTCAATTCCTGACACCCACATCGGGGCTCACAACTATCTATAACTCCAGTTCCAAGAGAACTAACGCCCTCTTCTAGACTCCTCTGGCCTCATACATGTACATGGTACACACGAATACGACCTTACAGAGAATGTCTGCCAGGCATACACATAAACTTTAAAAAGAAGTTTAAGATAACTTTTCAAAATAACTTTAAAAGTGTATATGAAGATGCCCAAAGAAACCTGTTATTAAGTTAGCAGTAAGTAGAACTAAGTAGCATGCTAAGTTTAAAAATTAATTTAAAAATACTAGACAAATTTGCATAATTAAAAAAAAACATGGAGTGGGCATTGGAGGACTGGTGACTTTTCACCTCAAATGTCACATCACCTGAAGGAAATGGTGTCCTAACCTGAAGGAGGAAAGTCACGGGGCAGGAGTAACCAGACTTTCTGAGTGTCACAGCAGCTCTCAGCAGCATGGGACTGCATGGTAGAGAAGATTCTGGGAAGCGTGGATAGGCATCTTGACATGCCGTCTTTGGTAAGATGACACAGGATCTCCCATGGCTGTTAGGGAATGGGTACTGACACTAGCCAGTGCTGACCTCTACTTGAGAGAATCACCCCAAGCGGGATGTTGGCAGTGTCCTCTTCCTCCTAGTACTACAGAAGTCTTAGAGGCAAAGGCCATTAAGTCCACCGTTTGTGGTTGCTTAGCAGGAACACTTAGAACTGGCTGAGCATATAGGAGTTTGCTCAGCAGCGACAACATGGGAAATAAATCCTGCACCTACAAAGGTGTGTACGGCACATTACTGTATGTCTGTGGATGGCTTTCTGTCGACATACATTTTAATTTCAGAGATGCTTAATCTTCACTTCTGATTGACTTTTAATTGGCAGTGACTCCTAACACTGAGCAAGCTCAGTTATTAAAATGGAACCCTGCAGGGAATCCATTTGTAAAGCGATAAATCCTTTCACAGTGTGAATAATCACCCATTAATTGATCTGGTTTGTAAATTTGAATTTTCATATGCTGCATTTTTTTTCTTGAAGATGAGTACCATTATGGTCTCTTCATTGTCATCTTAAGAGTTCAAGAGGGTCTAACACATATGAAAGTTTAAAAAAAATCGTACAAGAGTCCTTTTAGGTAACTGTTAAGCTTTCTCATTTTCTGTTTACAGGATGTCTTAAGCCACACTGGTTGAATAATCATTTTTGTGCCTTGCAACACTATTGGTCTGTTCACTTGATTTTGAAATAAAATAGCAAAACTATTTGTCCCTAGGGAATCTCTGGGTAGCTAACAGGTTTGTAAGCCATATTTATTCCTAGGGAGTTTCCTTTCTATATCCTTCCTTTTACAACAGGGTGTTGTCCACCCTCCCTGTCCCCCCCAAATCTGACAAGCTAGTGCCTGTGGCTGGAATGCCATCAGAATCCAGATGACCCTACCTCATTAAAGACCCACCTCTCAACTCAGTATTTCTTTAGTTTTACAGGACGATGTGCAGAATGCTTCCTGTGACTGGAGTGAAGCCATTATGAAAAGTGGTCACTTGAGTGAGTCTCTCTGCAGAGTGTAACAGGTGTCTGTCGGTAGAGCTAATTCTAACAAATTTCATCCCCAGCCTATTTTCTGGAAATGAACTCCGTTCCATTAGGCTTTCCATTGGTAAAACCATGCCTGATAATATTCCATCCTGCTGCTTTGGGTATTACAGCAGTTCATGCAGAAAGGACTGGATTAGCCCCATCACTGATGATTAAGGGGGATATGAATGTGCATGGAATATTATTACCAATAATTACAAAGGGAGCATTTAGCCTGGTGTTCAATCCACCATGCCCGTAGTGTAGATTGTAACAAAAAGACTCGCAAATGGTCAAAAGGTACCTGCTTTGGAAGCAATCATACTATAGGGGGTCTTGCTAGCCTTAATTAATGTGTAGTATAACCAGAGGAGGGATTTTTATTTAAGGTTGCTATGGTGTTCCCTAGTACCCCTATTTCTAATTCAGCTATTTTTTTGCCTCCCCTGTTCAGAGTGATGCAAGCATCACTCCCTAGACTATATTTTCCTTCTATTATTCTGTCCTTGGACTTATTAATCCCTCATTTTATTTGGCCCCATTTTTTTCAAATGTTAGATGTGAGCTGTGATATTTGTCTTGGCTAGCAAAATGCATGGGGCATGAAGATTCACTCCAAATACATCCTTTCTCATGTTCTTTCATGTCTCCAAGAGAAACCTGGGAGACTTACTTCCTTGTGATTTCATTCCCCTCAGACTAGCCCCCACCCAGCCCGTTTCCCTTTTATCTGTAGAGAACATTTGGGTCCTGAGAGCTAGCTAATGATTTCTCTGCCCAGACAGGTGGTGGGAGCCAGGCAAAAGACGATGAGAATTTGTCAGGGAAAAAAAAAAAACAAAAACCTAAGTGGTTGCTCCCTTAGCACAACACCTCTCCACCCAAAGAGAGTGGGGGACAAGCCAGAAAGAGACAATAACATTAAAAGCAATATTTCTGTCACAAGGCCTTCTCAGAGATGTGAAACTAACCTGTGTGTATTTTTCTTCCATAGCCCATAAAAGGGCTCACAGCCAGAAAATACAAATCCCATAGGCTGCTATTATGCTGATGACAGTGTAGAGAGGAAGGAAAATTGTTTCATTGCTGAATTGCAGATATAATTATGACATTTTATATATTTTGCAGACTGTACCAAAGAATAGTATTAATATCTACTATGCCCTATAGCTGAAGAGAAGTTTGCTCCCAGAGCAGGGGACACAGAGTCTGATTTCACTGGGATTGAATCCCCCTGGCTGTTTGCTAATGGGAATTTTGTGGTTGAAGAAGGAATTCAGAAGCAGGTGATAATGGCTGGATCCTTCGCAGGATCAGCTGATTCATACAAATCATTTGTACCAGCTCAGGGAGGGAAGCTAATTGCACTTGCACAGTGTGTCTTTCATTGCCAAGATCTGCAGCAAAAGTCTCGCTGCTTTCTTTAGCCAAAAATGGATACAATGAGGCGTTGAAAGACATTTAAATACATAGCCCTAGTTTGTGAGAGAAATGTTTGTAAGGTGATTTGGGGGGCCTTGCAAACCCACACAGAGATGACGGAGGTGAAACTCTTTTTACACACCGGTATTTGTGCGGTGAAGGATTGGAAAAGGGTACACATGTCACAGGGGATGGACCTATCTATCATTAATCAATGTAGCTCAGGGCTGGGGTTGGTGAGCCAGTCCACACCTGATATTAAGAATTAAGTATTTCTGCTCAACAGCAAGCCAATAAATAAACAAACAACATTTTGGAAGATGCAGAATAGACATGGAAATAAAATGTATAGTAATGAAATATTCATAACCTTGCATTTTATGGACCTCAAACACTACTTTCATGATTTACACCATTTCTGTATACAGTAGTATGGGATCTGCTGAACACTAATAAAGATGGCATTAATATACTATTGCCTCAGTGTCGTGGCAAAAGGAGGAGTCACCAGAACTGTACGGTGGCTGTAAACTTGAGTAAACAGAAACACATATGGGCATCATTTTCCTGCACATGCCAAAACAGAAACACATATGGGCACTGCTTTCCTGCACACACTATGTCTGGCCCATGAAAATGGGAAGATGAGAAATCTTGCAATTATGAAAATGGGTGTTAAGACCCAGCTTCTTGTAAATCCTTATATTATTCTCTGAGCCCGTGGCTGCCGCGGAGTCACCTCTGCATCCTAAATATGGCTCACCTATATCCTAAACTCAAAATGCAGTACTCCATTGAAGACCGTCTCCCTGAATATGAAACAGTGGGTCTGGTTCAGGCCTGGCTTTTGCCCTCATCTCTGTGATAGAGGTGTAATCTACAAAAATGGACTGCTGCTTAAAAGAATATCTGTAACATTCCTGTTATCTACAGACCTCAGGCGCTTCCTATTTGCTCTTGTCTCAGATTTTCCAGGTTCGCCCGGGTACCAGTGTGGGACAGACAGTTTCTGCTACACCGTCCTTCTCTTAAGCAGTGTTCAGTTTTGCTCTGTTTTTACCAGGGGATTATGCAACACTCTTGCTTGGTGCTTAATATACCCTTTAGCGGGGATGAAACTATAGTAACATGGCACTGGTCCATGAAAACCCATGTTATCTTTGCATTTGTCTCCTGTCTTTCAGACTCACAAGGCTCTGCCCGACACTGGAGCCCTCTTCTCTACAAATAAAGAAAATTAACTAATCAGCAACATGCCTCTAAGGTAGAACTCTGTACTCGGGATTCAGTCACTAAACTTCCCAAGGGACAGGCCTGGATAACGTTTTATTAAAACCAAAGCCACTCTTCTTTCCTCTTATGTCATGGTAAGTCTTGATACCTCCCATTCTTCATCAACAGACAACAGTAAGCTAAGGTGCCTTCAGCTGAGTATTGGAATTTTGATAAAAATGACTCATCACACTTTCATGTCCCCCCAGCATTTAATATATACTTATTACTTGGGTCCTGAGAGGACAGTTATAACTAAGCTTTTCAAATGACTAAATTGTCACTCCCACAGAGAAGCAGTAGTAGCGTTGGTGACAGATCTGCATAAGCAATAGATTGGCTACCAGTCCTGGGAATGTAAGTCTTTACTTTTTGATAAGCCTCTATTTTCATTGTTCAAAATATGGAGAGATGAGCGCATAGTAAAAACAGGTTCTGAGAGAGTGTTCAAGAAATGACTAGATGAACACACAGCTTTGGAGAACTGTTCTTGCCCTGGCATGCTACAGGGGTTTGTCATCACATTGTTTGCTGAGCAATCAACTCAAGAGAGGATGTGTTATTGTCTAGAGTGACCTAGTTGGAACAGTGAACTTAGTTAAAATATGGCGCTTTATTGGTTTTTCTGGCAGTATGCTTTCCTCCAGAACCTTCTTGTTTTTCCACATCCTTCTGTCTTCTAAGTGCTGGTAGATCTTGGACTTGAAACCTTCAAACATTCTCTTTATAATCTACCATGGAGCATCGCTTGCTGGTATAACTGGAGCATCATTTGCTCAAGTCCAATTGTTTTTCTACCTGTATGTGTATAAGTATACCACACAAACATACGTGTGTGCACATACTTTTACATGTTCATATATGTTGAGTATGCATGCATATTTGTACATATTCATATATGCTGAGTGTGTGTGCATACTTGTGAATGTTTATATATGTTGAGTGTGTATGTGTGCACATAACTTGTACATGTTCATATATGTTGAGTGCGGACTCACACATAGCATACCCTATGTGCATATGTGTGAAGATTAGAGATACTGTAGGCACTGGTCTTTGAGTTTCACTTTTTTCCAGACAGGCCTTCTTGTTAACAGTGGTGTGAGGTAGGCTAGTTGCTGGGGAGTTTCCAGGGATCCTCCTGCCTCTGCCTCTCGTCTCTGCATAAGAACACTGGGGTTATTTATAGATATAAGCTACCACATCCAGTTTTACACAAGTCATGGGGATCCAAACTTGCATTCTCATGCTTGCATAGCAAGCCTTTTCTCACTGAGCCACTTTATTCAGACCCCATCCCATATATTTTACACATGTATACACACACACATACACACAGAGCAACCAGTTTAATAAACTAATGTTCTATGAATTTATTGCCTGTTTCAAAAGAGCCCTAAAAGAATAAAATCTTAGAGTATTTTGGTCCAAATGAAACAATGTACATATATATTGTTTACATTACTGTGTACCTATACATTATTGTACATTGTTTATATGTTTATAACATGTTTATATATATTTATATACATACTACACATTACTTATACATTACATATTATATCATATATGCATATTATATAATTTATAATATTAATATCTCTATGTGTATGCATGTGTGTGTGTGTGTGTATGTGTGTGTGTGTGTATGTGTATGTGTATAAGTGTTTTGATACATGATGCCTGGTGCCCACAGAAGTCAAAAGGGGCCATCGGATACCCTAGAACTAGAGTTATGGATGGTTATGAACTACTGTATAGGTTCTTGGAACCAAACCCAGGTCTTCATCAAGAACAAGTGCTCTTACCTTACATGCATACACACACACACACATACACACACACACACACACACACACACGCACATGCACACTCATGTGCGCACACACACGCACGCACAGCAACATGAACACCAGATATTAACAATTTTGAAGGTAGCTAACTCCATGGAAGTAATGAAAGGAACATTGCCTACCTTGGGGAATCAATGCCATAGGCAATCTTATTTTTTATGCAAAGTGACTCATCATCAATCACAAGTCTCCATCTGGGCCACAAACTTGGTTCTAAAGCCATAAAGTTTAATAGACTCTCTCAGATCAGCAATCCTACAAATGTGTTTTTTTGGTTTTTGTTTTTTGGAGCCTTTGGAATCCCTATCCAGACTCCCTAAAATAGTCTTCAAAAGAAATGTACCTCTTCTTCAGAGCAGTAATAATGATAGCTCCCCAAATGAAGTTGCATGTGCAATAAGTTGCCAACTCTGCCTCTTTCTTCCCTGGCTCCTGCTGGCATCCTTATAGATGTCTCACTGACTAACATTTTGGTCTAAGCTGGATAAAGCATACCTTCCTAGGGTTCTCTGTTTGCTAATAGAAAAAGAGCAGGAGTGTATCCATTGAACTCACTGTGAAGGGCTTTGACTTCAAGCAAGCTCACAATCAGCTTATCACTGCAGTGCTGTGCTTTAGGTTGTAATTAAAAGATTTTCTTATGAAACATGACTGTGCTGTTAGCACATTCCTTTCATGTCCTCCAGAAAGAACAACATCAATCGCTCATTTGCCTTTTATATGATTTTTTTTTTAAAGGCAGCATGGTAAGAAAGGAAAAGCCAAGGCCAGACAAGATCTAGTTTTAAGTCCTCACACAGGCAATTAGGAAGTTTTTGAACTTGGACAAATCACTTAATACTGCTGGACCTCAGGATCTTCAACTGTTCAATGGGTCAGTGTTGCTGGCCTTGCAGGATTCCAATGGGATTAAATAATGGATGGAAAACATTCAAAATTTACAAGTGTGCATTTAATATGATGCATCCCATTTTATAAAATTTGTTTCTTTCAGTGTTATTACTTCTCCACGCAATGGTGTGTGATTCTTCTAGGCTTTGGCAAAGGCTTATGAGAACTTGTGAACTCATTTCCTTTGTCCATATTCCATGAAACAGTTCTACTTTTCCATGAGAATTTATTGTTGCCTTGAACCACTCCAGAACTGTGTATCTATCTCTATTTCAGTAACAACAATAATAACAATGATAATGTATTAATATTATTAACATATACATATATATCATCATAGTCTGTGGGTTACAAGAGTGTAGCAGATTTGAGGAAAGTTCAACTTTGTTTCTGTCACAGATGATAAAACCATGTTTGAGGGGCTGAGGACACCACTTGTCTTTCCAGGGTAAAGACTATAGTATCATGCTCTAATGGATTTGAAAAGGAAAAAAGAAATGAGTCTATCACCCTTTCATTCTACTTTTCAGAGGCTCACAGCACACCTGCACAATCAATTCAAAGACAAATTCTTGATTATTTATTTTATCATCTATGTCATATCATATATCATATATCTATCCTCTCTCTCTCTCTCTCTCTCTCTCTCTCTCTCTCTCTCTCTTTCTCTCTCTCTCCTTCTGCATCAGCCTCCTGTGTGCTGATGCTCCTAGAATACAGAATACAGGGCATAGGCATGTACCGATGCAGCTTGCTTTCCTTTTCTATGATTAATAAATAAGAGAATGGCCCCAGTCTTTGTGTTCAACTCATGAAGGAACTTGGAAGATTTCCTGGGTTTGCCTACTCTTGCCCTTTTTGAGAATGTCAGAGTTCATCTCTCTTTACCCTAACTGTCACCTTTAATACAACCAGGAAGAAATAAAATCTGTCCAAAGTTCTACATCTCCCTGTGCCTTTTCTAAAAGTCACCGATGCTCTTCAAGTGGATGATTAATAAGAATAGTGGCCATCACAAATTATGGTGAGGACATGGAGACTATTCCTTTCAAAGCCCCTGGGAGAGACAGTCAAATCAGGATGGTGTGGCAGTACTTCCATTGAGGGAGAAAATGAACACAATTTTGCATGTGATGGAATGTGAAATCTAGGCTTTCTTACTGTACAGTTCTCATAATCTCCTTCATGTGCATGTATAGTTCAGATGAGCTAACCTCAAATTCTGTGAGAATCTCTAGTTTGTTCATCATTTAATCTATATTTAACTAACAACCAACGTTCACGGCAACAGACTCGCCAAGGGCACGGACCTTGGCTCTGCTTTTCCTACTCACCCCCTGTCCTAGGGAAGTCCTTTAACCTGAGTCCAGTTTCTTTATGTGTAGAGTGAGGATGATGATGTAACCCACCTGACAGGGCTGGTGCGACCAAGTGTTACTATATACACATTGGTTTGATAAATGTCGTGCTGTGTGCTTGACAACACATTCAGCTGAAAAGCAGTAATAAAACTCACTTGGGACAGAGCCTACAAATTTTCTAGATACGTGAAGCTAGGTGGTAGGTACTAAATGAGGGAAGTGACTTCTGTTCTTACTGAAAGACCCCCAGAGCTGGGGAGACCCTCACTCAAGTCTCGGGATGATGCGACCACCCAAGAACTCATGAGAGACCGATCTTGCTGTAAGCGCGCAAGGTTTATTGGGGATAAGCCAGATCTGGGGTCAAACACATAGCCTGGCAGGCCAGAGGAGTTCGACCCCAAACACAAGAAGTGAGGGGTATTTAAAGGGAAAAAACACAAACTTGGGGGGGGTGTGAGAGGGTTACTAAGGAAACATAATATAAAAACAGTGGAAAATTCCAAAGGGACCCAACCCCTGGTTGAGTCAGGGTCATAAGTAAAACATTGTCAAGAGGAATGTGGTTTGGTCAATGCTATCTTCTTTATGGCTGACTGCTCCCTAGAACCACCCAGATGGTTGATATCCTACTTTTTGTTCTTGGACCTAACTAAGGGGGCCTTTGTGGCCAGCAGGTTCCTGAAACTGGCTAGTCTACATTCCTGGCTCGTTACAGAGGTTTTCCATGTCCTTTTAGGTAAAGGTTATACATTATACATTCTCACCAATACATTTCTATTAAATGCTCTCATTTTAAAATTCTAGAATTCTCCAGCCTTTCACTCGCAAAATCAGTCACTGTAGTAGGAAGGAAACTATGTAAGTATATGATTATGCTTGAGTAGTTCATCGCAGAAAGTTAAATAAACATTGTGAGTGGATAGAAGCTGGGGTACCTTTGCAGAAAAGTTCTACTAGTTAGAGTTCTTCAGAAGAACAGAACAGATAGGAAGAATATATATTAAAAAGAGATTTCTAAAGTGGCTTACATGATGCCAGAAGGGCAGTCCAATAGGGGAGTATACATGCCCAAGAGCTGAGAACACAGAAGCTCAATCCACAAGGCTGCATAGTCCAGCAGTCCTAATCTGGTGCTGACGATCTGAAGAATTCTGGGAGAACTACTGCTCTTCTGTTCACGTTGGAAGGGTGAGGAACCCGCATTCCACACTCAGCAGAGGTTTTGGCAGTGGAAGAGTCAGTGTAACTCACCTGCAAGGAGCCATGGTGGGCAGGCAAAACACGGCAGGGCTTTCCCTCAGAACTTGTTATGTTCTTGAGGTGCTGTTGGAAGGTGTGACCTATCCTGGAAAAGACCTTCCAAGTTTCATTATTCCTTCCAGGAAATAAAGTCATAGGCTCACTCAGAGATACATTCCTTAATTGGTACCAGCTCTAACCGCGTTGACAAACACCACAGAGGTCAACAATTGTGCTGGGCCTTGAGAGAAAAGTCGCTGTTCCTCAGGCAGGGAAGGAGATCCCAAATCCGGACGTGTTTTATGCAGGGTCAGGCGCTCTGATATGGCTTGAGTATAGGATATAGCTCGAGCAGTGGTGAAGGGGGTGAAGGGTTCCAGGAAGGTGCTAAATAAATGATTCTGATTCCAGAGCTGCTGGGTGAGGTTAAGTTTTACATTGCTTGAAGGTTTGCTTACTTTCTTCTTCTGCTCCCAATGCACACATATCTAAGAAAGCCAAGGGAAGATCTGAGAGGGCCTGGATGGAGATAGGAAGGCCAGGAGGGGACGCACAACCAAAGTGAAGCCCACATCATCTGTTTCCTTTTTCTAAAAACTGCTTAACTTCCCTGCAAGACTCCCAAGCCAGGTCATGCTGTGATCATACCATGAGTACCCTTACATGGATTTAGGGGGAAATGACAACTACACTGTAGGCAACCCAACCTAGACGAACCTCATGGTCAGCCCCCCTCTGCGTTACTGATGACTGCTGCTTTCCACTCGTTCTTTAACTCTCTGCACCCTATTTCTCCATGGGCTGCCAGATAAGATGCCACATGGACGGTGCGTTGTAAAAAGCAAAGGGACAAGCATTGTATTTGGTGTGCCCACTTTAAATGGTTTTGTTAGAAAGCATCAATCAAATGGAGCAGCATAGCCCCTACTACTAGCCCACCAATAGACGGCAGTCCTTCAACAAGCTAGAGTGGACAGGGCGGGGGGGGGGGCAGACTAATGTGCTATCTAGCTATGGGGTCATACACATCAAAATAGCTAGAAGAGAAGGTTATACATATGTATAATTATTGTCTGATAATTTAAAATAGTGTTTTCATATTTCAAGAAGGATAAGAAAAATGACAGCAAAAATTAACAACAACAAAAGAAAATAGAGCCAGAATAGGGAAAAACTGTAATATAAGATTAACACATGTTCCTCCTCTACAGGTGAAATTCTGAGGCCCAGGATTAGGGTTCTACATGGAGGTAGTTTGGGGTGATGTTTCAGAGGGAATCTTTACAATCAACTCCATAGGATGAAACTTTAACTTATTTATTTATTCTTGGACTCTTTAGTTCATCCAAGTCTCAATTTGTTCATCTGTAAAATGGAGAAAAAAATAGATACTTCAGAGAATTGTTATCAAGACTGAATGGGATAGCACAATAAAGTGTTTATCAGAGCAGTAGCTCTTAACCATTTGGTGAATTTATTTGTCATCTCTATTTAAATTTTTGAAAAGTATGACAATTGCTTTCTAATTGTGTCCTTCTTCCACAGCTTGGCAAAGTCATAGGTGTCAAATTTTAAACTTAAACAAACATACACAGCTTCATGTCTCTACCATTCTACTTCTCCTGATATGTTATAGATCCCAGCACAAGCTCTGGTACAAAAAGGAGGAATTGAAAGTGAGCAGAGATGCTATTTCTGGATTGTCTGCGAAAATGTGTAACAGGAAACAACCAGTACCAAGACCTGAGGTGAGCTGTGTATCAAGACTCTTTCTTTCCAATAATTTAAGCTCTTATTAGCAGTGGATAAAAAGTACTAATTAAAAAAACCTGTATATGATATTTTTACCCCAATGCATTTTTTTTTACATTTAATGCAATGTACATAGTATAAATAAGTAATGCAATCAAGTTTATCTTTGAAAGAAAAAGTTAATAATCTTACTGGAGAATCGGAGATAAATGGTGCTCTTATTGCATTTATTATAAATCATACCAATCAAAGCTCCTCAGTCTGAAATGTGTCCTTTGAATATGCTCAAGTCCTTCATGGTCCTTCTTACCATCTATGTTCTATATAGTGCCTGATGCAGAATGTAGAATGTAGGACTCATGAGGATCCTCTACGTCTATTTCCAGGCTTCCTAACACCTGCATCCATGGGTGTTCCATCTGAGAGGTTAAAGTTCCTGGGTGACTGCACTCAGGGGTTTTGGGACCCAGAAGGGATTGTATCACTCAACACAGGGGTGGCAAATGCTTGGCAGAACAAGCTTATACTTGAGACTATGGAAGGATGTCCTCTGGCCCTGTGAGACTTCAGTATCAATGAGCTGTATGAGGAGTGATGGAAAGAGTCGGAGACCAAGTGGACAGTGGATGTGGTATGCTATTGGAAAGAATGAGGAGGAAGCAGGGACCCTGTAGGTCACCTGGGTCTGTGTCAGGAGAGTTTCTTCAAGGCCAGGATCAGATGCTAGTAGAGCGTGGTGCAGAGACTCTTGATGACACAGTCAACATCCTTGTTCCTTAGGAAGGTTAATTCTCTCAGTTTGAGCCTGCTTTCCTAAGCTTGGCATCTAGAATTGGTGAACACAGGGTCCTGGAGGGTCCCAGTTAGCTTTGAACCTTTGCCCCAGGATCTTATCCTTGTCCTGAAAAGAGGCTGAAATCTTTGATGTGCATCAAGTTCCTTTTCTAGCCTTCGGCTTTTACCCATCACCCTCCCTTTCTCTAGTAATTTTGATGTCTCCATGATTGGTACTTTCTTCTCAGTATTAAAACACACACAGGTCTCTTCAACAAAAGCAAGAAGAATAAAATCCAGGGACTCCCTTCAAGACCACCTTTCCTTTGACAAAGGTTATGAAGCTGCCCTCGCCTCCAGCTGAGTTGGGATTCTTCCTTGTGTCTCTAGAACTCTATGTATCCTTCTGAGGTAGCCCTCCTACAGGCTGGTATCCTGTGTTGTATCCTCCTTTCTTCCTTAGTAGCTTGCCAGTTAGGTCCAGAAATGGGGCTCTACTTCTTATCTCCATCCCTGTGCTTGTCACTGGGCCTGGGGCTTAGAAGATGCTCAGTGGGCCACAATTTTTCTTTCATACTTATTGTATTAGTCAGATTTTTCTAGATGAAAAGAACTGATAGAAGACAGGGAGATGTAAAGATAAAAGGTAGTTACAGAAAGAAATTCACCACAGGAAGGTAACTAGCTGGCACAGTTATGGAAGATCGGATGTCCCCAGATGCAAAGGTGGCAGGTTGGAAAGCCAGGAGCGCTGTTAGTGTGTTTCTAGCCCAAGTCCAATTCCAAGGGCCAAAGACCAGGATGAGCTTGGAGACAGGGCTCTTTTCCTCTTCTGCTTTCCTCTTCTCTTCATTTCTCCAATGGGGCATTCTTACACTCCAGAAGGGAGTCAACCTTCCCTAGGCCAATGGTATGGTACTAATGGCATATAGCAACAGCCTTGCAGGTACACCCAGAATAATACTTCACCAAATATCTAGGTACCCCGTGTCCCCAATGGACATATAAAACCATTCTATCATACTGGCACATCATATTTCCCAACACTCACCACAGTTTCTGTTTTGTTCTATGAAACATCGATCCTAGCTCTCAGAAGTCAGCTCCTTTTGCAGCTCCCTCCAGCTCTATGGTCTGCACTGATCTGGACCAGTTCAATTACTGTTCCCTGCTAGCAGAAAAATTACTGTTCCCTGCTAGCGTCCGGTGTGCTGTGAGCAGGTGGAGTGGTTTGCTAAAGCTATAAGTTCATCATATGCTGGACTCTTGCTAGGTCTTGTTTTGGAAGCAGGTTAGAGAGAACACTTTAAAAAGCCTTCCCTTTGTACAAAATATGCATACATTGTGCGTGAGCCACCAGGTATTGATGATGTTGAGCCAGACTGTGTTAGTTTTGCATTGCCGTGGCAAGATGCCTGTGATAAATAACTTAGGAAAAGGAAAGACTTGTTCTGCCTCAGGGTTTCAGAGGTTCCCACTGTGGAGACTCTCACTTTGGGCCCTGTGGAACACATACGAAACAAAGCTTCAATGCAAGTGACTGGGAAGCAGAGGGAGAGCAGGAGGAACTGGGGACCCAATATCCCTTCAAGGGTAGTCCCAATGTCTTCCTCAAGGATTCTTTCTCACCTCATTTAAAGGTTCTACCTGCTGCTGTAAACTCATCAGCTGGGGCATATGCCTTTAACTCATTTCTAATATATATTCTCCTTTTGTCATTTTGTAATGTGCCAATGTGCTTCAGGCCCATACCAAGAATTATGAAAGATACAGTAAAAGTGATATGATAAATAGTTACCTAAGGGGTTTATATCTCAAGTTAAAAAAAAAAAAAGCAGCATTTGTGAAAACTCAGAACAATAGGTGAGAGTTCTAGGTAGATCTTAGATTATATGATGTAGATAACAAGCTCTGGAGAAAGAAAGGGCCTCTACGAAATATGAAGTTGCTTTGCCCATTTGTGTTGCTGTAACAAAACACTGGAGGTGGAATACCTTATAAAGAAAAGAGGTTTTGTTAGGTTTATAGTTATGTAGGATGAAAATCCAAGATCAGTTAGTCCTATCTGCTCCGTTCCTTGTGAGAGCCACCTTGTTGGGCCACAGCCTAGTAGATGACATCATGTGGTAGAAGGGCACAGGAAAGATTCAAAGGAAAAGGAGGGGGAGGAGGAGGAAGAGGAGGAGGAGGAAGAGGAGGAGGAAGAAGAGAAAGGACAACCACATGACAATAAGCAGAAGATTTTTAGAGTGTCCAGGCTTGGCTGATAGCAGCACACTCTGTGAGCTGACCCCAGTAGAACCCAGCCATAGGAGAGGCCGACTTTCATCTCCTCTGAGGGTGGCACCTCCGCCTAGTAAACAAGTGATTCTTATCCTGGGACTCACAAACCCCCTCAGGCTCTCATATCAGATATTTACATTACGACTCCTAACAGTAGCAAGTTTACAGTTATGAAGTAGTAACGAAATAATTTTATGGTTGGGGTCACCACAACATGAGGAACTGTGTTATAGGGTCACAGCATTAGGAAGGTTGAGAATTACTATTCTAAATTATAAGTGGATCATTTATGGTCCACTACTCTTAACCTAACCATAGAAAGGTACCTTTGGTACCTAAATCTTTGAAGGACACACTCGGGCCACGTCTAAACTTTAGCAGATGCTAATTTGTCTGGCTGCCTCTGCAGCCTCATCAGGTGACCGGGTACTGGCCATGCAGGTGCAAGCAGTACCTTTGTGAAGGGTTTCAGGGGGCTTGCTTCAGAGCGGCTGCCTCAGCGGGACATTGTGTGTTTTTCTTTCCTTTTCTCTTCTGGTTGCCGGGACCCCAGACAAGGCGCTAGAACCCCAGCAGCCAATGTGAGGGTAGAGGATATGTGCTAAGAATGGTAAAACAGAAAAGACCTGAGCTGTCCTGGTTCCTGGAGTCTTTGTAGAGCTGCTCTCCCCACCCAGGACTGCTCATTTCCGGATGTCTTTTACATGAAAGAATAGACCGGCCGATGTGGCTTTAAACCTCTCAACAGAGGTTTTTCTTTTCTTTCAGATTTTCTATTTTATGTAGCAGAACATAATCCTAGCTGAAACAGATACGAATTAATTTTTGCAAAAGAGTAAAAAGAAAGTATTGTCTCGAACTCAAGGAAAGAAAAAATTTTTTTTTTTTTTAGTTACAAAAGGGCATTTATACTAATATCCGAGGCATGAGTAAGAAATGACTCTCAGATCTATTTGGTATTACGAATATAAACTCTACCCCATTTTTCCATTTTCTTTCCATCACTCGGAATCCTTCGGTGATGTGTGGCTTTGGCTTGTCTTCCCATGCAAGGATGATTTTCCTGTAAATTAGAGCAAAAAAGAAGAAAGCCTTGTAAATCACCCCGCTCACTTAACTCGCCCATTGTCCTCTCTCTGCAGGAAGCCTACAAGTTGGAGAAGAAAATGGCTGGTGGGAATGCAGCCGGGAGGATAACGTGGTTTTGAAATGAGGTGAGAATACGTGAAAATTAGTGTAACAGCAGCCAGTGCCGATTCTCCGCTCCCCAAACTTAAAATTGAGGAAATCACGGAGAAGAGGCCTTTGTTTTAAATGAACCTGAGACAAGGCACAATCTTCCTCAGGACCACATTAAATGAGGAGAGTGGCCCCTAGGATGCTCAGTCAGAGCCCCCAGCTCTTCTGTCCATCTCACTGCAGCATAACTCATCAGGCCACAGGGGGGAACCATTTTGTACTCTAGGGCTATGGTGTGCTTAGAAAAACAAGTCCCTTTTTAGGGCTTTAATAATTTAGAAAGCTACTCACCCAGAATATGGACACCAAAATCATGGCACAGTTCTAAAATTCTGCAGTTGTCTTTTAAGAAAAGCCAGAATTCATTAACAAAATCAATGAATCAGTGTGTGTGTGTGTGTGTGTGTGTGTGTGTGTGTGTGCACGTGCGTGCGCGCGTGTGTGTGCATGCATGTGTGTGGTGGTAGTGGTGTTGTTGATGGTGCTGTGCCTGTGTGCCCGTGTG
>NW_022196904.1:157777524-157787922 GCF_008632895.1 Mastomys coucha | reverse complement strand
TGCGCGCGCGTCCGCGCACGCATGTGTGTGCATGCATGTGTGTGGTGGTAGTGGTGTTGTTGATGGTGCTGTGCCTGTGTGCCCGTGTGCCTGTGTACCTGTGTGCCCGTGTGCTTGTGTGTGTGTGTGTGTGTGTGTGTGTGTGTCATGGAACAATTGCTGGCAATTTCTAAAGCAGAGAGCAGTAGGGTTTAGAAAGCAACTAACTGTACTTTATGGGGGCGGGGGGTAGTGAGCACAGTGAACCTTCTAGAGAGGCATTGTGATCTGTAGGTGGCAGAAAGAAACCTTGGAGGATCCCTGGAGGACACTCAACTCACAGGGGCGTCATCTGGGCTGGGCCTGGGAGCACTCCCTCTCCTTAGCTGGGAAGACTACAGAACAAGATTCTCAGAGCTAGTTAGTGTTCAGAGACTCTTAAGATAGACTAGCATGACACTTGATGCCCCAGGCATAGAAGTCATCCAGTGTCTCTTCCATACTTTGTACTCTGTATGTAAGGCCATCGAAAGTTGCACACAATCTCAAAGGGACAGACATACATACACCCATCGCTCCATCAGTACAGAACCAAGGTTTCACTGTACGAAATGTACGTGGGATGGGACGTGCTATTGTCACCATATTGGCTATCCTAGGAAAAGCGCATTGCTAGGTGAGGAGGGAATCTTTATCAGTCTGCTAAGCAGCCCCAGGGCCTGCCTGGTGTGGCACTTGCCCCTCCAAGCCGGGAGGCTTCAGGAGGGAAGATTCCACTCCCACTCCACGCTGGTACCATGGGTGGGGCTGAGTCAGAGTCACAGGGCTCATGAGCCTTGCAGAAATGAAAAGAGTCAAATATAGTCACATTTCCAGGTTCCGGAACATCCAGTAAACTCGGTGCTTTTCTAAAAATAAAGTGGTTTTGAGGAAACTGCTCTCGCCTGTCTTTGTCCACTGAAAGCCAGGCCATCTTAAACTCAGGTTTCCATGGCAGTGGGATTCTGTGCTAATGCCTTCCAGTCACAGCCAATCTCAAGCCTTGGGGTGGGAGGGTGAGGCAACACATGCTGGGAGCTGGCCTCCCTCCTGACAGAATAGTCTCTACTAATGCCATACTGACATGAGACCGTATTGAGGTGAATAAAATTCCAGGTTTGTGGGTATAAACGAGGTCGCATTACTAGGAATAAAAGTCATGTTTCTGGTGTCCATGCTACCAACAGAAGGCTGGGGGCAGGGGAGAGGGGTTCCCTCAGTTGTTCTTACCTCTTTAACTTTTGTTGCAAGCCATTTGGATAAGGTTTTGTACCCCGAAACCATTCAAAGGTAGGCCTCTCCTTACTTTATCACTGCTAGTGAGGACCCTGTCAGTGCTTTCAGGAACAGAACAGTTCAGCAGGTAGAGGATGGCAGAAGTGGAAAGGTTATTTCCTGCTCCATCATCTCTTCCTGGGTACTTGATTTGGGGTCTCACTGTCATTCAGATACCAGAGCTCTTCCATGTGCCACAGCCCCAGTGACAACAGTCTCTTTGGACCTGGCAAACAACTTTTCTCTCCTCAGGGCCTCAACTTAGACCAACTTAAAAATAGATGTTGGTAGAAAGCCCAGCAATGACCCTCACCAGGCCATTGGATGTCTCCAGACATGGCTGATCCTCAGGCTCAGAACACAAATTAGACCCAAACATGAATCTCCACAACGTGAAAGAATACCTCAGTGTTTCCCCAAGAAACAACTCTATGAGGTAGGTAGGACTGATATACTATACTTGTGTGGCATCCATCTTTCATGGGATCAACTTTACTTTCCTGGAGGTCCAAGGGTCTAAGTGAGAACATGCTGAAGATATGGGGTGGGACAAGGATGGGCATCCTGAGCAGTAACTCTGGGTCTCTTTGGAGTCACTTTCTGATGACAGGTCACCAAGGCTGGCCAGGACACTCTAGATAGTAAATGCCTTTCCCTCTCTGTCATCACAACACATTGGACTGGTGTAGCATTTGACATACTTTATAACACCACTTTAAATGTCAGTCCTCCCCATAAAATGCCTCTTGTGCCAGCAAAATGCCTGGCATAGGGAAGGTGCTCTATAAATATTTATAGGTGCACAAGTATCGATGGCTTAATATATCTGTAATGGAAGAGGCCTCCTCCCATCCTACAGGATATTTGGGAACACAGAGACATTTTTGGTTGTCACAATACTGGAAGTGATGTTCTGCCTTTAGTGACTGGAGCCACAGGCACTGAGCATCTTACAATCTTCCCTGCTTCAAAAGCTATTCTTTCTCTGAGAATAACTGCAAGTAAGGTCATATTTCAGGAGTCCCCAGGCCCTAAACCCTTCAGATTCAACTAAGAACAGAAGGCTGGGGGCAGGGGAGTTACCTGCAGCCTTGCTGTTTGAGTTTTGGGGTCAGTGATGATTTGCATGCGAATGCCCCTCATAGGCTCAGATGTTTGAATTCTCGGTTTCCAGTTGGTGGAACTGTCTGGGAAACATTAGAAGGTGTGGCCTGGCTGGAGGAGGAGGTGTGTCACTGGGAGTGGGATTTGAGGTCTTAAAAAGCTTTGCCATTCCCATTTAGTGTTTTTCTCTGTCTTCCTATCTTTGTCTTCCTGTCTCTGTTTCTCTGTGTGTGTCTCTCTCTCAGTGTAAGCTCTTAGCAATCCTCTGGCACTGTGCCTGACTCCTTGCTGCCATGCTCCCTCCAAATCCATAAGCCGAATCCCCAAAACCTGGTATTCTATAAGTTGCCTATCACAACTTTTAAACAACTGGCTATCCAAAAACTGCTTAGAATAAGTTTTTATAAAGTTGCTAATATGACACACACATACTATTCTGACTTCTGTGAGACCCATTTTATATTGTCTCCTTTCCACATCTCCATGTAGGCTGCATAGTTATGATGTTTAATGACTGAAAATATTCTGCTTTTATATGCCCTCTCATCCTGTGATTGAGGTGGTTCTAATAAATATCCTTTTACAAATAGTTTTTAGTGTTGCTACTTTGTCAAAGTAGCATGAGCATGGTGCTTCCCGCTCTGACTTTTCTTATTGATTTCCCAAAAGGTTGCTATGATTTGCAATGCCTTTATAAGTATGTGAGGATCCATTTTTTATACCCTTTAATGATATGTTTCTTTTTAAAGTGCTTGCCACTCAAGCATCATGACCTGAGATCAGATTCTCAGGGCCTATGTAGAGATTTGAGTAATGTACCTGTAATCCCAATCCCGGGGAAGCAGAGACAGGAAAGGTCTCCAAGACTTGATGGCTGGCTACTTTTGCAGAATTAGGGAATGCTGGGTCCAGTAAGAGAGCTTATCTAAAAATTAAAGTGGAAGACAACAGAGGGAGATGCTTGACACTGACCTCTGGCTTTCACGTGCATATATACATGAACATGATACACACGTAAAATCAACACACATGTAAAAATTAGTATGTATAAAAGATATAAATGAAAAATTAAAAATTTGAATAAATTTTAATGTCAAATATTGTTTTCTATATATTTCTCTTAATACTTCTTCTATTACAAATGTTCATGTAATCAAGCATTCCCTTAAGCACAGTTGTAGTACTATCATAAAATAAAAAGTATAAGTATCTGACCAGGGAAATGGCAAAGAGGGGCTTTAGTGGGGAGAGTGAGGTAAATATTAGAAAAAGAGAGGGGGAGGTAAAATAACTACATGGATGGCTGAAAAAGCTACAAATAATCATACTATTAGCGATTTACCTAAAAAGGCCCTAATGGTGCACCCAATTCAATATACCTATATGCATATATATGTATATGTACATATATAGATTTAATGAATGTTTCTCACTTGGGTTGATGTGCTCTCTCTAAGAGTGAAAGACCATCTAACAAAAATCCCAATACCGCACATGAGACATCTTTTGAATTGTTGGCCAGGGATGTCTAAGAGACACCTAGAACATACAGCAATTGCTACTGCCTTGGGTTACCCCCTAGAGGTAGAAGGTAATCCTCTATTGTTAAAGACATCATGCACTGCAGAAACAAGGCCCAAAGGCCCATGAGCTGGAAGTACCTGGATGCCTCCTCCCTGATGCCTCATGGTATCAGAAGTCACCATGCAAGCTTCCAAAGGAGGGAAGCAACCGACAGTCCTACCCAGCTCTGACATCTATGAACTACCAGCATGGCATATTAACCCTATGAGTGCAGTACTGGCACACCTATGTAGGTGGTAACCAACTGCTCTCTAACTGGACTCAAGACCTATTCAACAAGAGGGATACCATGCCTGGTACTGGAAACTACCTAACTAATCAGTACTAGTGAAATCATGGCTATTGTAGGAGAATCTATGACCAGTAATTTGCTCAACTAGCATAATTCCTAACAACAATCTATAAACATTTGTAGTTATCCTCACAGATTTTGTAGTTATACACTCAGACAAGTGCAGTCTTCATACCTTATCATGGAAACTTTTCTTTGCAGAAAACCACAAATAATCAATAGGCAGTGTTGTGAAGCCCAGTCCCAATGGGTATATATATCTACAAAACACTCCTACTTTTAAAGCTTAGGGAACAATGAGAAGTAGGAAGGGATGGTGGTGGGAAGATTGTAAGAGCCAGAGAACTAGGGAGTTTGCTCTGAGATTGTGTCTCTTAGAAACATCAGAAGCTACCTGAAAAGTCTAACCAACATGCGATGAACAAGGAGGACCTCAATGAGCAGGCCAAACTGCGTAAGGATTAGTCCACAAGGCCTCAACTTTACACAAAGAACCGCAGGCAACTGGGGAAAGCTGGAAGTAGGAGAGGTGATTCTCACCAGGGAAGAGCATACCAATTGGTTGTCCACTGCCAAAGAGCCAGCCTTAAAACTATACATATAAGAAACATTATAAGGTTTATATTTAGGAAGACATATGTACATACAAATACATATGTGCATGATGTGACAACTGAGGTAGGAAAAGGCCATGAGTTTGAAGGAGAGTGGGATGATAGTTATGAGGGCTTAGAGGGAGGAAAGGGAAGGGAGGAATGTAATTAAAATACAATTTCAAAAATAAATAACAACAAAAGAGCAGTGGGCTAGTGTGGGGTCTCTAGATTCACTGAATCCGACAGAATAACAAAATGGTGGATCATTGCATGAGCCTCCAAATCTACTGTCTCCTAGCATAACTACATCCTAATCAACACATCTCTTTTTTACCTGAATGGAGTGGGGTGCTCTCTGATGGTTCCTAGCTCTAAAATTAAATTACTCTATTCAAAAGAGACCAAAGTCAACTGTATACCATATGATAATGTACTGTGCCTACTATCAGAATAGCTAAATACATGCATTTTGCAATCAGAATATCTAAATACCTGATTCTGACATGGAGACATCTGGAATCCTCTTTCTCTTTCTTCTCCCTCCCCCTTCCTTTCTCCCTGTGCTTCTCCCTCTCCATCTGCTTCTCCTTTTTGGTTTTGTTGGAACAGTCTTGCAATGTACCCTAAGATCTCAAACTCATTATTCTCATGCCTGCTCCTCCAGAGCACTGTCCTGACAGGTGTGTGCCTCCATGCTCCACTTGAGTTCTTCACAGATTTCAAAGAATCTCATGATTTCAGAGGCAGAGGGAAGGAAATTCTTCATTGTCTACTCCATTCTTCACCCATTCATTTATCCAGCAGATGTTTTAAGGTAACCTAGAACACTTGGCCTCCATCCCAGGTACTTTGCAGGTATCGATGAAGATGGTACTGTTGTAGAGGCTCCATGGTCAGGTGGAGAAGGCAGAGGGATGCAGGGCTCCTTGGAGGGACCTGTGATCTGGTCAACAGCACAGTCAGTCCCCATTTTAGGAAGGCTTCTCAGTGGAAGAGACATGGGAGTTGGGATTTACGGGAAAGAAGAGGAAGGTCTTTGCCAATAGGAAGATGGGAGAGTGGGTTGAAAGGACATTCTTGGCATGTAGGAAGAGACATTTGGGCAGCATGAAATTATACAAAGGCAATTACTGAGAGTAGTAAGAAGTCAGGTCTCTGGAATGTATTGTGCATTGGGCACAAATAGAGCTGGACAGATAAATGGGGGTTAGATGGTATGCTGGGCAAGAGTCTGCTGTTTCTTTTTTTCTTTTTTTTTAGTCTTCTGGGAAGCTGGGGAACTGAGATACAGCAAAGAGTCAGCCAGAGGGTTTTAAGCAAGGGAGTGGCATGGCTGGAGAATTTTCTTTTCTTTTTAAAGATCACTTCTGGGAATTTACAAGTGCTATTAGGGTGTACTCATCTCAAAGCTGGGGGCTCATTTGGTAAACACAAGGATTCTGGTTTGAGGCATTGTTTTGAACTCAATGCAATGTTGAGTGTCATCATTGTATTCACTGTGAGTAGCAGGTCTCTAAAAAGTTGGGAATCATAGGATAGGCTTGTTTTTAAGTAATGTGTTAGCTTCAAATAGCATACACATTATTTTTCCTTCAGACACTAGGCATCTTTTCCCATGAAGCACCTTTATGTTTACAATGGGTTCTGATGTGAGTCGGTAAAAAAAATACAGCAAATGCAATGTCGCAGTGGGGTAGTAAGTCACATAGTCATATTATCTAATGTGGTGTACCACAGAGCTCATGGTAGCAGGAAGGGGAAGATGGTGGAGCCATGGTGCAGCTTAGATTCAGACAGAGCATGCATCCATACCACTAGGTTTTCATTGTGGAAAGCAAACACATGCCAGTGTCTAGTTCAAAATACCACTGCCAAGATGGCGATGTAAGTCATATGGCAAATCCTTGTGTGCAGATAGTCTGTGTACTTTTTGGATACACCAAGTGGTGTCTTCACCTAGATAGGAATCAGTTATTAAGAAAAGTCTCAACTAGTTTTGAGGGATGAATCAGTTCCAGCCATTTTCCACTTGCTCTTGACCATGTTCCCATTGCTTGCCAACCCTGCCTTGTTTTCTCTTTCAGATCAGTAATCCTTGCCAAGTACGTTCCCTGGGCTTGGGCTTCCTTAGTCTTTATTGATTGATTGATTATTGGTTGATTGATTGATGGTAGGCTCTGGCAAGCAGTTGAAGGGTGTGAGGAAGGGAACACTCTGGGCATACCCCCTCCCACCCAATCACACCCCCCGCTTCTATTAGGATCTTTGAGTGTAGCTACAACAATTATTGGCTTAGGCTGCTTCTGGACACCAGCCATCTGTGAGGAGTTCTTGCTCACACTTTCCAGTCATTGTCTAGCTTTACTTATCTCAAAGCTGTCTAGGGAGGGTGACTTATTTAGATGCACACAGTCATAAACGTAGGGAATTTAATTATTTTTAAGACTCTGGTTATATTAGTGGACTTTAAAGAGTTTATTAAGAGCATTCGGCATATAATGATAACACCCAAAGAATGATTCATTTTGAAGCTCGTGTGCTTTGTATCGACCTTCTATTGATGCCTTTGATATATAATAAAGGAAGCACATTTTTAAATTCGGAAGGAAGTTGATAGAGACACTGAAGAAAAGGGATTTGATGGCATCCAGACAGATTTTTTTTTTTTTTAATAAGCACTGAGAGAATGGGCTAGTGACAGGCTCTGAGACAACAGAGTCACATGATGCATCCCCCTGAATTAACAAGGGGATTTTGCTTCAAGGTCTAAGGGGAGAGGAGCAAAAAGGGCTGGTTTCTAGGGAACAGTTTGTTCATCCTGACTCAGTGTGTTGCTGGTCTTGCAACAGCTGCGCTAGGGAAGCACTTTGGTACCGGCAATGCCAGGTGGTTCCTTCTGGTGCAGAGGGGACCCAGGAGAGCTTCTCTCCAGTATCTGTCACCACAGGGCAGGCCAGAGGTGCTATGGGAGTCAATCACTGGGGGCTTTTTGAGTCAAAATGACACAGCTTCCTAGGAGGGGATTTAGCTAAGGAATGTGGTGGCACTGGGCCACCCTTGCTCCTGCGTGTGGACCACAGAGACAGAATGGCCTGGATTTCTGTCCCAGCCCAACCCCTTACTAACTTGAACACTATGTAGTTTCGTTGGCTCATAGTTGCTGCACCCATAAAGTGGGGATTATAATGTCTTCCTGGGCAGCAATAGAAGTGCAATGCTTGGTTTACAAAAGCCCTTAATGATGCCTGATTTTGGTGATAATAACAGTTATTTGTATTCCTATATGTGTAAACTGATTGTAACACCATCCTCCCTCCCACCTTCCTTCCATGGTACAGGAATCTGGTAATGCTGTTTTCTCCCTGCATAGACTAAATCCCTAAATTCCAGAGAGTGTAAAACATCATAAATCAACCCTTGTCCAAGATTTGATAACCAGTGAGTAGCAAACATGGAGCTATAATACAGTTTTTCAATATCTATCCTGTGGTCCTTTCTACTCAAATAGGAGCAGTACACACACGGCAGTTTAGGGTCTGAGTTCTTCCTTGCCATCTCTTTACCCCAACAGTGAGAGAGTGTGTTGAATTTCATTCATGATTTACCACCCCTTAAGTGTTTTGACATACTATTGATAATTGGTTTTGGTTTTTGCTTTTGTTTTAAGTCCACCCAGCACATCTGAGGGTATCAAACATTGCAAAATGAATGCTTATGGTTTTTCCAAGACCTCACTATGTCCAGAAAAAATGGACTTGTGAACACAAACCGCAGCATCTTACACAAAGAAGGGCCACTGAAGACCAGGGTGCATAAGGAACCTCCTACCAGTAGGAGGCAGCATAGCCTGGTGGGTGACAGCGTAGACTCAGGAGTCAGATGGAATCCCTGGGTTTGAGGGTCAGCCCCCTTCCCTCTACAATGCGGGGTAATTGCACAGACCCAGTGGTCTCTGCATCTCTGGTTTCTTCGCCCAAGATGAATGAATCATAATAGTACTTTGCCTAAGAGGGAGTGTCTTTATGCAAAAATGTTGAAAAGGTTAAACATGTAAGCATGTGTAGAGGTAACCATCTCTCTTTAAGTACACATCTGACCAGGATAAGAGCCGGGAGTCTGTGGAAGAGAACACAGTAAACGTTTGATAAAAAGCCATTTCTTGCTGCCTGAAGAAGGGGAGCAAACAAAGATGACTCATCACTGAAAAACTGGAGTTTGAGGTTATTTGTGAAATAGGATCAAGCTTTTCCTTCCTGTCGGGAGCTAAAGCAAAAAAAACCCCAAACCCCAAAAAACCACAACAACAACAACAAAAACCAAACAAACAAACAAAAACCCCCAAAGCCCTCATACTCAAGGATGAACATCCTCAGCATCCTCCCAAGAGGCAGAGGGACTGACCCTGAGGCTAGCTGATGATTGACTTTCTGGGAAGGGAGGCCTGTCTGAGTGGAGCTGATAGGTAAAGCTTTGGAAAATCCTACTTCTTACAACCTGTGCGGCCCAGCGGTGGGCCAAACAAAGAATGGTATACGTGATGTCAGAGCTCTGAATAGAGCCCGGGACAGCATGCCTCTGGGTGTGGGAAAACGGTTCACTTGCCGAATACTTGCTTTCTTTTCCTAGCATTCTTTCTCACTAAAGGATACACACAGGGCTGAAGTCATGAGGCTATTTCTCTACCTTGCTGGCTCTGTTTCCTGTGCTAGGTGAGCTGATCATTTTCCATTTAGCTCCCAGCCAAGACAAGTTCCCCAGGCAAAAACAAAAACATAGGGAAAAAAAAATCCTCATATCCAGAATGAAACACAAAGGTTCTATGCTTGGCTGTGGTATTTTGAAGTGTGAGCTCCATGAAAGGGGTCATGGCATCTTGTGAGCTTTAGGGGGACTCTGTATGCTGGGATGGTCTGTGTGATCAATCTGTCTGTCTGTCTGTCTGTCTGTCTGTCTCTGTATGAGTGTGTATGTATGATGTGTGTGCATTTGTGTGTATGTGCGCATGTGCATGAGCACATGAATGAGTGTGTTTGTGGGGGTGGGGGACTGATTCAAAGGAGATTGCTGTGGCTCAGACGGGCTGAGAACTCATTTTCGTTTGGAATCAAATGCATTCAAGGCCGGATAAAATGAAAAACTTTATTCAGCATTTTCTCGAAAGAAGCCACTGCAGGTCTCCCTTTTCAGCATCTGGGACCACAAATGCCACCTAAGCCACATAGGCTGTGCCCATGCACACACATATGTAATTTTTAATATCCTCATATGGCCAGAATGGATTTGTTCCATTCAGTGGGAAGCCACAACATTTATTACATCTCTTTCTCAAATAAACCTCAAAGCGAACATTTCATCTTTCCTCATGTAATCATCATAAGGTAGAAAATGAAATTTTCCAAACCTAAAAGCATGTTGCTAAGAGCTCCAGGGCACTGCATGTCACTTCTTACTTTGATGTGTTCATGGAGGGGGCGGGGGATGCAGAGAGAGAGAGAGAGAGAGAGAGAGAGAGAGAGAGAGAGAGAGAGA
>NW_022196904.1:157776193-157777189 GCF_008632895.1 Mastomys coucha | reverse complement strand
TTAACTCCTTATAGAATGACAAGATGGAGCTGATTAAAGGAAGGCAAGGGAGGTCCGTGTGGCAGGCCACTTCAGAAACAAGCATTACAGCAAGGCATGCAAGAGCTCCTGTCGGAAGCAGGCATGCTTTCATGGCCCCTCTTGCATATTAATGAACTGCACGTAACCCCAGCTTCTTGGTGCAGATGCAGCCTTTCTCGGGAGCTGTGCCAGGATGTAGCGATAAATACCAGCTCGAGGGGAAATACATTTCATGATAGAATTAGGAGAGCAGCCATCTGAGACGTCCATAGAAACCAGTCCCCTTCCAAGAAGGTAAGGTTCCTGGGGAGCAGAGTGCTGGTGGCCTATTGAATGTGGGGTGTCCCGAGTCACTTATCTGAATCTGGTTCATGGCTGTGAACTCCATCTTCAACTGCCCCACTGCCTATATCCTTGAGCAAAGGCAGTATCCACCCAAAGGTCAGACACAGGTGAACTGATGAATTTTGCTCTTTTTCTGGTGTGAACAATCCCCCCCAAACAAAACAAAACAAAACAAAAACATGCTTAAACTATAATCCTTTTTGCTTTTGCAGCAAAACATCCCCTTTTGCCTCCTCTCCTCCACCCCCAAACTCCTGTCAGGTGCTTCCCTTTCCCACCCTCCTGCAACCTGTGGGAGCATTTTCAGACAGAAGGCAAACTCTTGGCAATTCAGTTTTCTTCCAGAGCTTCTCCAGGACCTGTTCTCTTCTCACCTCCTTGCTCCCCCATTCCCCTTTGCCCCATTGGCAGAGAAGAACTGTCACTCTCTTCTGTGCTCACCATCTGTTCCCAAAATTCCTATGATACAGAAATCACATGACAGTCTGAGGTGCAGCCATTCCAATATTGTAAGCTTCTGGCAGGATTTGGCAGCAGTGGCTGCTATTCCACTGGATGAGGCTGACCAGATCACACAATGAGGGGCAGTAGCAGCGGAGGTGTGTGTCTGTGTGTGTGTGTGTGTGTGTG
>NW_022196904.1:157739691-157775992 GCF_008632895.1 Mastomys coucha | reverse complement strand
TGTGTGTGTGTGTGTGTGTTTGTGTCTGTGTGGGTGGGTGGGTGAGGGTTGTGGTCCTCTTGAAGGACCTCTAAAAGCAGCTGCCGACTATATATCAGATCTTTTTTCGAGATTGAAAATGGAGAATAATGCCATAGCCTTCATTTTTCAGCAGAATCCCAGACTAGATTACAGCCAAAGAGAATATAGGGACAGAGCAATGCCTTGCTGCCATGGAAGAAAATAACGCACTTTGAATGGAATTAGTTGTTCTGTAACCAACCCTTGTCACATAATGCCGTGTGTATCACAACACTCAGAGCTGTCAGCTTCATACAGCTGTGATTCAGTGCTGCTCAGAAATCTGTAGGTCATCTGGGGGCCAGCTGCCAGAGGGCAGGGCTGCTAGGCTTGCTCGCCTCCACATTGCAGATTAAGTTGAGGTCCACTTCACATGTCTCTCATCCTTTCAGACAGGTAGGCTACCTGGCAGAAATCTGAGACAGTTTTAATCCAACTGGGTTTGTGTTATACGTGCTAGCGTTCCACTGGCCAAGCCACGTCATATGACCAAAACCAAAGCCAAGAGCAGAGACAGTTATGTTACCTGCTTAACCTCAGTTTTGGTATAGGTTAGAAAGTATACACTTCTCGTGACTGAGGCTGCACCTTCACCAGTGGCCTCTCCTGGCCTATCTCATTGCTAATGCTCAACTGCTCTCTGCAATCTTTTCATGGTTTTAAAACCAGTACTGCCTGAGAGACTCTTGAGTATTATCAAGTTTTGCCCCCTCTGGACCACAGCTTTTGTGTGCTGTCTCGGAGAAAACATGTCCCCTAAGATTTTACCTCAGCAATAATTGCTTCTTCTCAATCACTATTACTTTCTCAATTTTTGGTAACCTGTATCAATTATTCTAGTAAGTCATAGGTCTTACTCCAGTGGTCACTTGTTAATCACAGCCAACTCTTGAGCTCTAGCTGACCAGACACCACAGGCTCTTAACACAGAACATCCCCCAAATGGCCCTTGTATAGTCTTTGCTTTCCTCTGAAAGTTTACAACCCAGGCCTCTAGTATCTGACTGGCTCTCAGCACGATCCTCCAAGTTTCCACAACATCTCACCAAACTTGGAACACTTAATGATGTTTTTTTGTGCAGAGTACCAAAGTCCTTCCAGAATCTTCCTAAAACACATGGTCAAGTCTGTCACAGCTATATCCTATTGTCTGTATCCAATTTAATGGCTGAGCCATCTCTCCAGCCCCAAGCTGGTGCTCAATTAGGAGCTTCACCCTTACTGAGCAGTGTTTATGGTACTGGAAGGCATTCTGTGCAATATCACAGGATGAATGTTATCATCAATATCGCCCAGCTACAAATCCTGCAACCCTCCCCAGCAGCCTTCCCACAAGATACACTGCTATAACAGTGGTTCAACTGTGATGGCAGTAACCAATCACTTTTTTGATTAGATTTAAGGTCTTCTGTATGTGTTACAACTCATATATAACACTGGTGTAGTTGTCAAAAATCTGAGACTAAATTGGTCGTTGGTCTAGAAGAAAAACATACTACTATTATGCTGCTAAAGGAACTTAGCAAAGAAATGCTGCCTAATGACATATCATTATACCCACTGAGCAGTATGAGCAGTACCTTCTCAACCCACATCAGAGAAGCTTCTTCTTACAGTAGGAATTAACAGAGTCCCATTACTGGAAATGTGCGGAGAATGAGCGATTTTGGAGCACTCAGCCCTAAAGGGCATGTCTTCATCAAACTCTTCCCTTCAAGGATTAGGGGTCTGCGTGGAAGAAGAGGTGGAAAGGTGAGAGCCAGAGGTGATAGAGGACTGCAGTGAAACAGTGTCTTTCAAATGTAGCAGGACTAGTGCACATGTGACCTACAGAGATCTGCCCAGGCTCAAGCCAAATGGGGTCCCAGCACTGAGAGAGTGAAGTGAACATTGGGCCCAATCCCTAACCAAGAAGCAATTTGTGATTGATATCTGTTGGCAGAAGTAAAATCACTTTTCTCTAATGGAGTATCACTAGGTATGTTAACCACACTCCAGGGCAGGCCCCCTTTCTAGGAGTTGTTGGAACACAAAATGGTTCCATGGCTGTGTGTGTGTGTGTGTGTGTTGCTTTGTCTTGGCATTTTTGCTGTTGTTGTATTGGTTTTGTTTGTCTTTATTTTGCTTTTTCAAGTTTTTTTTTTTTGTTTTTGTTTTTGTTTTTTTTTTTTTTTAAAGAAGAGAGTAGGAGAACATAAAGTTGGGTGGATAGAGAAGATTAGAAGATCTGGAAGGAGTTAGGGGAGGGGGAAAGATGATAAAGATACTGCATCAAAAATTTTTAAATAAAGAAGAAAAAAAATGCTCAACAGATTTGCCTATAGACCAGACTTATAGAGGCATTTTCTCAGTTGAGAGTCCCTGTTCCCAAATGACTCTGGCTTATGTCAAGTTGACAAAACAATAAGCCAGACATCAGCCCTCTGTTTACAATTACTGGTTAAAAGATAAAAGTGCTCCATTATTCAAGGTTCTCCAGAGACACAAAACCAGCAGGATCTATGAGCGATTTATTAGAGGAATTAGCTGCTGCAATTATGGCAGCTGAGAAGCATCCCCAGAGACCACATGTAGTCTGAAGACCCCGGGATGTGCATTGCATAGTACCATCCAAGTCCTAAAGCCTCTGAGCCAGGAAGACCATGTAGGCAAGTCAGTTTGAGACTAAAAGGCTGAGCATCTGGGAAGGAGACCATGATCGAAGTCTTAAAGTCCACAGGCCAGCAAACTTAGAGATCTAAGTCCAAGATAGGATGCCAGCACACTCCACACTTCAGTGATGAACACCAGTCTGCCTCCTTTTTCAATCTGTCGCAGTCCCCAGCCCAACCACACTAAAGGGCCCAACTTCCTCCCCTGGATCTTTCAGATTCACATGCTAACCTCTTGTGTGTGCACACAGCCATAGTCACACCCAGAAAACCAATTCTTACTTGGGTACCTAGGTATTTCTCAATCCAGTCAAATGGGCTCCTGCAGTTAATCATCAAACTGTAAGGAGACTCTTATTAGCAGGACTTGAGGAATTAGCTTGCATAGCTAATAGGTGCTCTAAGTGGCATGGCATGTGGATATATCTCTTTGCAGTTGCTGAGGGGTAATATGTGAGGATGAGACTGGTGGTACCCAAAGAACAGAAAAGAAAGAATTGTGGGAAAAATCAATGCACCCTGACCAAACTTAACCTGAAGCCTACACTATTCTCAGGGTTCTTAGCTAAGTCAGCTAACTGTCCTGATTGTGTTATAAGAATGCAAGGATGTTAGTTGAGTCCCTGGTACACAGTGACACATCCATCTCTAACTGGTCTACAGGAAGTTAGACCATATGATCTCAGGCCCTGATAGAAAACACAAGTAAGTTTTCCTTCCTTTTTCCTTCTAGAATTTCTGGATGATCAAAAAATAAAACCATGCTATTGTTTTTGTTTTTTTTTTTTTTTGGTTGTTCACTGACAGAAGTTTTCAAGGATGTTATTCATTTTTATTGCTCTTCTCTTAGAGGGGCAGTACCCTCTCGTCATTTCTTTTCCTTTTCCCTGTCCTTAGCTTACTTTCCTTCTCAGTTCTTTCAGTTTCTTACCCTCACATACGTTCCCCAAACCCCATTTGCTGTTTCTGTTTTCTCCTCCACCTATCTATTTCTGGGTTCCCCTCTTGGTTTTAGAAAGGACTTGGAAGGACTTGAGCTCTTCAGCCTCAGGGTCCCTGTCTGGTGACAGCTAGCACATGTTCTCGAAGAGCAGTTGTTTCTGAGTGACGCTGGTTTGAGCACGTATCCTGGTTCAGTGACTTTGGACACACTAATCTTCCTGTGTTGCTTTTCCCCTCCATGGAATGACACTCATTTACATACCTTCAGGGTCACTAAGTCGGACTGCATTCATCACCTGTGCCAATTGCCTGGGGCCACATGAACAAATGGCTGTAGCTTCTTCCTCTTCTTCGTCTTCCTTCCAGCTTCAGTACTACAGATATAGTTGTAAAGTGCCGGGACAGAGTCACCAAATATTAAATACACCATCATTTGAATGGGATTTACATAGAAGAGTTGCTGACACCATCATTTTCTTGTCTTAGCCCTTTTCCCTGTAAACAAGTCTTTGCCTAATTGAGTAGTTGAAGAATCTCTTGTCCAAACATGGTCAGAGAACATAGAGGTGAACCTTGTTGTTCATGCTGAGCAAATTCTGGGAATGCTTCTTACATGCCCTTAGGCAGATGGTCGGCCCACATATATTTCAACAGCACAAATTAATGTAAAACAGACACATGTATATATTAATTAATGCTAATGTATTCATAAGTGATTCAGATAATGGGCAGTCCATCCTGACACTTGCTTTCAAATTCATTTACCATAAAGAAATGGATTCTTGCTTAATTTTAGGTTCTTATAAAATGTATCTACTGAGATTTCAGGGAGTCCCTGTCTTCTACACTCCTTGCTGGCAAAGAACTCCTCCCACTGGAGAAAACAACTTCAAAACTGTAATTTGGTGTGGGGAGAAGCATTATCTATAAACACCCCTGGCAAAAAATGCTAAAAAGACAGGATGAACTTCTGTTTCGAGAGAAACCAGGTAAAACATAAGAATCAGAGTAAAGTCACACAAGTTGCGCACTCCCAATCTGGAGATCTAAAATCAGAAATCTGACCCTAAACCAAATTTTCTTGAGTGTGGACACGTTGCCCCAAGTGGAATTTCAGCACCTAGTATTACATGACAGGGTGTAGTCAAAACACAGGGCCATGAACACATTTTATAAATTTCAGCAACTTCATGTTTAGGCTTGGGTCCCACCCCCAAGATATCTCATTATGTGTATGCACATGACCCCAAATCAGAAACTCTCATCCCAACCATTTTGGATAAAGTATATGTGACTTGTATGCTAGAGGTGAAGTCCCTTGGGGTGGGAGAGGGCCTAGAAAGGACAACCAGGGGTTAAAAAAAAAAAAGGTAAGAATGGAGATTTAGAAAATTGCCAAAGGTAAGAATGGAGATTTAAAAAATTGTCAACCAAAGGTGTGTGAATCATGAAAGAGAAGCCATGTTCTAAAGATTTATTTTTGTGTTGAAAAGAACAATAGAGTTTAAACAAGATTAAATTTCAGGTGGTTTCTATTGCTGCTAATTTAAGTTTTAAAAGTTTTTTTTTTTAGTGTGTGTGTACACACGTGTGTGTGCATGTGCATGTGTGTGCATGTGCACGCACACACATGCAGTGCAATGCCTCTGGAAGCCAGAAGAGGATGCCAGATCACCCAGAGCTGGAGAGTCATAGATGAGCAGTTCAGTAGTGATGAGTCCTGTGTACTGGGAACCAAAATGACCCAAAATGTGCCTAAGCAATCTCTCCAGTCCCTATTGCTACTTTTTTCCCCCTTAAATCCAAGTTGCTTTCAGTACAGGAGCACCGTCTGCAGGGGACTACTTAACAGTGGAATCTGCTTACAGAGCTCTGAAAATCATCTGATACCTGCCTTCAGGCATTTTACCATCAAACTGAGATAACTATATAAGGCAGTAGCAAACATTTGTAACTCCCTCCCACTTCCCCGGTCTCTGATCTCTCCTCCTCTCCCATAAAGCTTGCTTGACCTCAGTGTCTGCTGGGTTTGTGGACGTTCTGGGACCCTAGTATCAGGATATCTTAGGAGGTAAGCACTAGAAAGTGCTTCCTCCTTGTTGTGCTTGTCTATCAAGATTATGAGATCTTCATGAAAGGGAGGGAGAGAGAAAGGGGGCGGGCAGACCACCAGCCTAACCAATGTATAAAAAATAATAGGTGGAGTGAAGAAGGAAGTAATGTCAATCTGGTATGGATGCCAAAGGAATGAATCAACGAGAGGAGAAAAGCCAGCAGCTGGCTGTGCTGGGCTGTGCTCGAGTCTGTCAGAGGTGTGTGTTAGAAACTAGTCTTGCCCTCTGATATGCTTATGCTGTGGTGAATCAAGTTGTTTGGAGGAAATGGCTGTGGTGGCTGGATCTTCCCATGATGTACCGAGGTCCCTAGACACCTGGTACTGTTATTCATAGGGGAGAACTCCCTTGTGTGTGTGGCATGTGATAGTATTTATATTTGCTTCTGAAACTGGATGAGAAAGCCACCTTCTCTCTCTCTTGGATATCCTCACTCTGGGGGAAACCACCACGTAACATAGGATGCATGGTTTCTAGCCCTGAGGCTGGCCCATAGTCACATGAAAGAGCTCAGAAACAGATCATTTTTCTGCTGAATCCTGAAATGCTTGTAGCCTGCCTGTCATTGGCTTGCAGGTAAGCGTGGGCTATCTAGCCAGGCCTCCCCTGTGTTTCTAGCCTACCCCAACTACAAGGTAACAGGCATTTGAGGTTTTCAACCATTGAGTTTTGAGATGGATTGTTAGGCGGCAGTAAAGAATGAATACGGTTGCCCTTTTCTGACATTATGTTTTATTGTCTGCATGTAAAACTAAAGCATGCCTGTTGTTAAGACAGAAAACAAAAGAAATTAAAAAAAAAACCCTGAGAATTTGTAAACAAGAGTTTAGTAATATTTCCCACAGAATAAATGGAGTGAGCTATTTGAAATGTCAGGCAGACTATGTTATTCCACTTTTCAACCACCTAGTGATCCCCTGTATTATTTGGAATATCAACCCAAGTTCTTGCTGTGGCCTCACAGGCTAGGGTACTCCCTACAGCCTTTGCCCGTGGGGTCCTGCTTTTCACTCACTGGTCTCCTGAAGCCTCTTCCACTTACCAAGTCTGTCCCACACACTCCTGTCTTTGGATTACATATTTGCTGTTTTTAATGATGACCTGCTACTTCCCAGATCAACCTCATGGCTGGCTTCATTGCTACATTCGTCTCTCAGCTGGGGCCACCATCATCTCTATTCAAATGTTGCTCCACAGAGATGGCTCCTGAGAATGTCGGTCCAAACAATGCCCTTCATCCACTAGCTCTGCACCTCAGGGCTGTCACGCTATTACTAATTTACAATGCCACTCATGGCCATTTCAGCCCTCTCCCACCAGAGTGCTGAAAATACAAATGCAAAGATTTTGTTTTATTTACTGCCGTATCCCCAGTGCAATAAACATGAACTGAACGGATGCTGTAAATATTCATTTTATCCCATTCAGTTCTTTATTCCTTTTTTTTCTTCCCTCCATGTAGGTTTTTAGATTTTTCAAAGACATTTTAATTTTATAAGAAGAAAATAAAACATAACTTTAAAGAAATCAAAACTAAGCTGGTGAGATGGCACTTGCCACCAAGCCCCATGACTTGGGTTAAGTCCCCAAGGACTCTCTCCACAGAGGAGGAGCTAGCTCCTGCAAGTTGTTTTTTTGGCCCGCTCATGTGCACTGCAGCATGTGACATCCCCATACACTTAGGAAATAAATAAAGTTTTCAAAAGTTTCCATAAACACACAGACTGTCAAGTTCTCAGACTTTTAAAATTCTATCGTCATCGTTGTTTTGTGTTTTGAAGCTGGGGTCTCACTCCAGAGCCCAGGCTGACCTCGAGCTTGAAATCTTCCAGTCTAACCCTCTTGTGTCCTGGGACTACAGGTGTGTTATCACCACACCCAGTTTGCAAATTCCTAAGAATCTTTTGTCGAGTGAAAAGTGGGCCAGCTGGGCTGTCCGTGTTTCCTTTGCTACATCCTAAATATGGAGAAGCTTCAAAGATATCCCACTGAGCTCTGACTAGGATGGTGGCTTGGTCTCCAGCGCGATCCTAAGGGGACATGTGTACAATAAGCATGCACCTGGAAAAGCTCTCCCCTCATCTCCGAGCATCTTCCCCACCTCATTCCTGTCTTCAGGTTGCCCTCACTGCCTTGTGTTTTTAGTCTTCAGGCACTCCTACCTTTCATCAATGTTTTCCACTCCTTTAGGTACATCTATAGGTGCAAACATCTCATCCCTATTCAGTTAATTTTTCCTGGAGAAACATTTTTGAAGATGAGATGGAGTACCAAAAAAGTCAAGGAAACAGCTTGCCTAGAGTTCTCCTGGGATAGAGTCAAGATTATTTGGGAAAGCATCTGAAAAGAAGTTCTCTGATACTGGTGTGTACACTCTTTAAAGTCAGGATCCACATAAACATAGTTACTGGCTTCTGATTATTAGACCATTAGTTTCAGAGCTTCTTCAGTGTGACTCCTGATGTCCTGAACAATATTTGTTGGTTTTTTTTTTTTAATTTTACGTTCCATATGTTTTAAAGTTTCATTTTTTTTTTGTGTGTGTGTATGGGTGTTTTACCTGCATGTATTTTGATGCATGCAGTGCCATGAAAGAGTTGGATCTCCTTAGAAAGAGAGTTACAGATGGTAGCCGCTGACTTGTTCTAGAAGCATGGACTTCTAGAAGAGAAGTCAGTGCTCAGAACCTCAGAGCTAGCTAGCTCTTTAGCCCCTGAACATCTTTCTTTGCTTTTCAAAACTCTACTATTTCTCCAGGAGGATATATTAGTTATATTTATACGGAAACAGAAGGCACACTCAAATGGAGTATCTAAGAACAATTTTTAAAGTGTGGGCTGCAGAGAGAGAGAGAGAGAGAGAGAGAGAGAGAGAGAGAGAGAGAGAGAGAGAGAGAGAGAGAAATGATAAACTAGATGAAACTGAAAGGAAACAGGATGGAAGCTGAGGTAGGTGCAAGACATGCTTCTACACAGAAGCCTTGTCTATGTTGGAATAATTCAGTTGCTTTGAATATGTGTCCTCCTGTGGAAGTCAGGGTGCATTACCTGTAGCTCCATATCCCCTAACCAAGTCAGCGCTTCCCATGGGCCTAATCTGAGAGCTCAGGAGAGCATGGCGCCCATTATACAGGGAGAAGAAAGGATGGACACCAGATTTGGAGGGTACCCCAAGGGAAGAACTTCTAGAAGTAGCAGGTTTGGGTCAAAGGGTATATATAGACTTAACCTGCTTAAATACAGCCCTGGGCTGAGAGGATGGCTCAGTGGTAAAGGGACTTCCTGAAAAGCCAGCCTTGAACTCTGGGACCCATATGATGGAAGTGAAAAACTGACTCACATGAGCTGTGTTCTGAGTTTCACTTGAGTTTGGGGGCATGGGTCTTATATCCCCAAAACGTAAAGCATATTTTTGATGATTCACTTATTATTTTATGTACATGTAAATATTTTATAAATGAAATAAAATATTTTATTTTTGCCTTCCATGTATGTTTGTGTGAAGGCATCAGATCCCCTGGATCTGGAGTTATAGAAAAGTGATAATCTGCCATGTGGGTGCTGGGAACCGAACCCTGGTCCTCTGGAAGAACAGACAATGCTCTTAACCACTGAGCCACCTCTCCATCCTCATAAAAATATTTTTTCTTAAAAAAAGAAATCTTACTATCTGTGGCAGAAACTATGTTCACCAAAATTATTTCCTCTCTCCTTTGACACTCAAATTAGACCCCATGACTGCGAACAATATCACCGAGGTTTTGTGGCAAGCACTTTCGTCCACTGAATCTTGAAGACACTGTGCTAAGTGAAGTAAAACAGACAAAGTGGAGCAAATGCCGTACACTATCACTAATACGGCTCACCCACAGCAATCAAAAGCTTGGCAACAGTAAGTATTGTGGAGTCTGCCTAGAACAGGAAGTATAGTGAAGTCAGGCAGGGTGCCAGAGGTAGGGCAGATGGGAAGTTAGCGCTTAGTAAACATGGGATTTGAGTTTGGGTTTAACGAGTTCTACAGATGGTGGGGATGCTGTTTGTCTAGCCCCCAGTTATCCACGCTCGACATGGGAGTGTTTAATCTAGTTCTACCTCTTTAGCTTTTTTTTTTCTTTTCCAAGACAGGGTTTCTCTGTGTAGCCCTGGCTGTCCTGGAACTCACTCTGTAGTCCAGGCTGGCTTTGAACTCAGAAATCTGCCTGCCTCTGCCTCCCAAGATCTGGGATCAAAGGCGTGCGCCCCCACTGCCTGGCTCTCTTTAGCTTATTGTGTGGATAACCTGGGATGATAAGTAGAGAGATGCGACTGGTGTTTCTAAGTCAACAGATGCTGCATGTGGGGCTGGAGACATGGCCCAATAGTAAAGCCCATTTACTTCTTTGGCTCTTGAGGACTTGAGTTTGGTTTCTAGCACCTACATCAGATGATTCACAACTGCCTGAAAACTCCAGGTCCAGGGGAGCCAGCATCTTCTTTTGGCCTCTGTGGGCACCTGAAAATATGTATATATGTTGCACACACAGAGACATATACATATAATAAAAAATAAAATAAATCTTTGAAAAAGATGAATTTGGAGCAGAGAAAGATTGTACATCTTCTGGGCTTCGAGCTGGGAACAGTGTGTGGGGCAGGGATTTGAATGTCTCTCTAGATTTTCTTTTTAAATTTTTTTTATTATTTTATTATTTTAATTTTTATTATTCCTGTTATTCTGATAATTGTGTATGTGTTTCTTCCCTACTCACTACTCACCCAAGTATGTCGTTTTTTTCTTTAACCTGGGACAGTTCAGTTTGTGCTTCCCAAATATTCTTAGATGTGATACCTTCCACTGGATTTTAACTTACATGCAGTTACACTCTTAAAGAAAATGGACTGTTCTTCTTCTGTCAGCTCCCATTTGCTAATACCCTCTCGGTTATGGGTAGGACTTCATGCATAGGTTCCCTTGCCATTCGAGGAGTTGGTCTGGCTTGAGCTTGTACAGGTATTGTGTGTCTACTACAACCACTGTTAATTCATACATGTAAATGCTCTGTTGTATCTAAAGCATACTGTATTCCTATAGTCATCCACTGTCACTGAATCTTACATTCTTTCCACCACTTCTTCCACAAGATCCATGAGCCGTCTGTGTGTGTGTGTGTGTGTGTGTGTGTATGTGTGTGTGTGTGTGTGTTGTATTATAGATGTTCCATTTATGGAAGAGCATCCCACAGTATGGGTTAGTTCTTTTGGAGTTGTTGGTTAGTGAGGTCCCATAGACTCCCACAAACATTACAAGGTATTCCTAATATTTTCAGATACACTCTAGAACCTGGCAGTAATGCCTTGTTACTGAAGATACCATATACTCAAGTCATACAACATGAAGAACTTAAGCTGGAAATGATCTGGAAGCTTCATTCCAACTGGCTGGTTTCATAGTGCTAAAAAGGTGCTATGGCATAACACCAGAGGAGAAATGTAATCATTCATCTTATCTAGCTGTGGACCCTTTGAGCTACAATAATTATTGCTCTGGTGGGGCGTGCCCACTGATGCAATAGTGGCATGGGCATCATGGGAGTAACCACCTACTTTATGATTATATTATATAAAACACAAAGCCTGCACATTATTGAGCTAAGAACCTAACAGTAGAAAGGTTGTAGACCCTAGGGTTGTCGTGTGGGAACCTACTACTATTATGGAGCTAAGATATAGGATTAAACTGATTCCTAATGAGTTATTATTATACCCATCAATAAATGTATCTTTCAATTCTTATCAGAGAAGCTTCAATTTGCAGCAGATAGTAATTGATACAGAGACTCATAACTCTCCAAGGTGAAGAGAATAAGAGACCAAATCTTCTAGGAAAAAGGCAAGTGCATTCTACATATGGACATGAGGATGATGGGACAATTTAGTGATCAGAAGAGTAGATTATGGTGTGTCAGCAGTGCTTGTCTTTGTTTACAAGGCACACAACAATCTAGTTACACTAGATTTCCCAGCTTTCCTTAAAACTAAGAATGGCCAAGTGATTGAGATTTTGCCAGTGGAGAAGTAGACAAAAGTGGTGATTGACTTCTAGGCAGGTATCATGCATTCTTTTGACAGGACACTGCTTTAATCAAGAATTAAGGAAGAGATGCAGGAAGTGAGAGAAACTCAGGGGTCACTTGTGGAGAGCCACACAGCTGTGAAGTGGAGAGGGCCTGGGTCCATGAATTATACCTTAAGGAAGGTTACCAATCAGGAACAATCTGTTAAGACTGATAGAAGCAAGAAACAATGTCTGCCATGATAAGCCACCAGGAACTGTAGTTGCCTCCCCTGATATGCTATTGTATTATATAAAATATGTGCTGATTGTAGATGATTTGATAAGTTCTGAAAGTAATAGAAAGGGGGGAACAGTTTTTCCACTGCCCAGAGATAACAGCTTTTACTATTGCAGTGTGGTCCCCCCCCCGACCCCCTGCCACTTCCACTTGGTTTTGCATAAGAGCATCATAGGCCACATGATGATGATAATAGGAAGAGAGTTTGGTGATAGAAAGTTTCTACAATCAAAATCTCTAATTGCTCAGCTCATCCACAGTGTACTTTACAGTAGCCCCTTCCTGCTTTTTTAAAGGCTGAATCTCGTGCTAGAGTCCAGACTGGACTGGTCTCACACGTTCTGTGACTCTCTCATAGTTACAGAGTGTGGCTTTCTCCTGAGTGCTGGGGTTACAGGCATGTACCTGTCTCTGTGTTATTTTGTTTGCCTGCTTGCAGGGGCGGGATCAAATTTAGGGCCTCAAGCAGCTGGACAAGCATTCTAACCAGTGAGCTACATCCCCAACTCTCAAATATATATCTTGAGAGTATAAGCTCTGAGGCTGGAGTGATCTCTCAGAGATTAACTAAATGTACTTCTTATAGAGGGCCTGTTTTTTAAATTTCTAGCATCCTGCTCAATGGCTCACAACCATATAACTCCAGCTAAAAGAGCTCTGACATCTCTGGCATCCAAAAGAAGCTGAATTCACACATACAACCCCACCACATATAATTTAAACATTAAAAAATAATAAAAGTGTACATATAGATCTATCTAGTGGTTATTAACATTAACAATAAAATGGACTTTAAAATAGATTTCTAATCCTATTTGTGTTCAGAGATCTTGTGAAGAAAGGAATTATTTACTATTTAAGCCTCACATTGCAATACAACATTTAACAAAGACAAAAGTGTCAGAACCTCCCGCTGAATAAATTGGTCTCTGAATAAATGGATGGGTGGATAGAGTAGGCAAAGCTACCTAAGTGAAACAGGAAGAGAAGTTTTAATCAACCATCTCAGAGATGTCTGAAACCCGTAAATAGTTTCGTCACTTTGGAGGGTCTGGGCAGCAGCAATTGTTTTAAGCACAGATCAAATATGCTAATATATGCTCTCCCAGAGCAGAGAGAAGAACATGACTTAAAGGTATATTTCTTATCCTTGGAAAAGAACAGAAACAGAAATAAAGAAAAGCCAGACCAAGAGAGATGGATAAAGGGTCAAACATTTGGTGTAGGCTGTAGTATTCACCTGAGATGAATACAGTCCAAATTGGTTCTTGGGTTTCTTGTTTGCCAAACAAGAAAGTATGACCTCCAAGCCTGTTTATAACTTGAATTCTCCATTCTATAATTCCTACTATAAATTAATTTCTCCGTTAACTAGAATGCAGGCTCGTTTATTTTTTCTTTCTTTCTTTTTTTTTTAATAAAGGATGCTTAGTAATCTCAAAATGTTTTCTCTATAAAGAAATGGACCATATGGGGAAAAAAATTCCTAGAACATCACTTCAGTAAAACGACAGAATTTACTTCCATGGATTTTTACACAGATTACTTCAGTGTAATGCAGGGTCGACCTGATACCCTTTTGTTTTGATGATTCCTGTGTTTAATTTCCCCTACTCTTACAGGGTAAGAGTATTTCTTTGTATTGGGAATTCAAAAAGGTTGCCAGTTGCCTAAACCTGGGTTTGCTGGTTTTCATCAAATATCATGCTATGAGCACTTTTAATTTACTTGCTGTGTCTTTCTCGACTGAGGTGAGCTCACATAGCTATCTTAATTAAAGGTTACTTCTGTGACACTGCCTCACCCCAGTGACCTCAATTCAGAAACTCTACCTTAGCCATGTTTGTATCTTTAGCACACAGAAAACATGCAATGATGGGACCATGGAAATGGTTTATCACTAGACTTGTCTGCAGAGATCTGTTGTAAAGGAAGTCTGTCTAGAGAATATTTTTATTGGGTTGGTTTTCCACTTCTATTTCATTCCCAAGTTTGCAAAGTCTGCAGCAATGTATTCTTCAACCCAATGAAACTACAGCTGATTTGAACCAGCTGATAGGACAGTAGAGAGACACTCTGGAAGCAGAGGTGAACTTGCTCATTGAGGCATCCTTTTTCTAAGTACTGGGGAGGCTAAGACTATCATGAGAAAATCTGCTAGCCTATATAAGATGATTCAGTGCCACTTCAAATTAGACACATGCCTTCTCTTTAGACCAGACACCCTAGGCTTTAGGCCAGACACCTGGGACCACTTGACGCTTTCCAGGTCCAGCAAACTTGGTCAGTTCTAAAGTAGTTCCCACTAAGGGACAAATTATGAGAGTTGCTTCAGGCCAGTGAGTATGGGGTGGTTTGTTAGGCAGCAAAAGGTAATTGGCACAGGAAGCCAGCCAGTCATTCCAATTTAGAAGGTTAACTAACTTATTTTTTTTTTAAAAAAAAAGAGTTTATCTTGTTTCTGGGAGACAACAGAGTGATATCTTCTAATTTTAAGCAACTATGTACTTAGCCAAATAAATGATAACATGTAAGGGAAAATACAAACACTTTGCAATATAGAAAAGCTTAGAGTATTTTTCTTGCCAGGTATAACTTCTGAGGAATTAATGGGGAACTAAGTTCTTAAACAATCTTTCCCTCTCTCCCTCCATCCCTCCTCCTCCCTCTCCCTCCTCTTCCCCCTTTCTCCCTCTCTCCCTGCCTACAAACAAACAAACGAATAAACTGTAAAGGTGGTTGATGCAATCTGTCTTAATTTCTTTACCTTTTGCTGTAAATATACTCCATTAAAAACAATTTAAGGTAAAAGCCTTATTTAACTCACAGTTCTAGATTACAGTCCCTAGAAAGTCAAGGCATCAGGAGTATAACTCAATTTGTCTCATTATTTCGGTATTCAGAAGAAAAGAATAATGAATGCATGCCTGTTAATGTTCAGCTTAGTTTCTTCACTCTTCTACAGTCCATCCCAGCATCCCTTTGCCTAGGGAATAGTGCCACCCACAGTGGTTAGCTCTTTTCACATCAACCAGTACGATCAAGATAATCCCAAGGTATGCCCAGAGATCCATCTCCCAGGTGATTCTAGATTTTGTCAAATTTACAAATAAATCTAACCATCACATAACCCAAATCTGTTCCAGATTGTTAAAATAAAGTTTTATTTTTAATTGCATATACATGTATACATTTGTATGTACGTATATGAACATAGATAGAGATGAAGACCAGAAAAAGCTGTCAGATTTCTTGATGTTGCAATTGTTATTGTGACCTGCCTAGTGTAGACCCTGGATCAAATCTAGGTCCTCCAAAAGGGCAGTTCTTGCTTTTAATCACTGAGCAATCTCTTCAGCTCTGCTCACGGTGTATTTCTGATGGTACTCAGTTTCACACTGATCCTCTATTCCCTCTTCTTACTTCTGGGACATGAAGCCTAAAATCACCTTTCTGAAACTACAACCAGCTGGATTCTGATTTGGCTCACATGATGTGACAACTGTGAATGAAGCTAGAAGTAGGTGGGGGGTAGATGGCCTAGTCTAGCAGAGGCTTCACAATTGACAAGTACATTGGCAGGACTTCCAATCATATCTGTGGGATTAGCCCTACAACATCAGGGTAAATGGAGACTTAATGGCTTCTTGCCAGAAAAGAAGAGTGTGAGTTCAGTAGGTCCTGAGTAGAAGTGGATCTCTGCAGGCACTGTCTCTGGGTCATACCACCTAATATCTCTTGTAGATATTAGGTTCTTCCAGTACATTTTAATGAATGACTTGAATCCATCCTTGCTTTAGTTACCCAATTTGTTTTCTTGAATGATGAAATGGAACCACAGCCTGAGAAGTGTTTCAATAGGCTTTGAAAGCCATTGCTCTACTTTTTATGGCAAATCATTGAGTTCCGAGAACATCTTCTAGAGGAAGAATGGAACAATTCCTAAGTATTAGAAGGGGCGTGGGTAGGGAATATAATGAGGAAATCACACAGTTCTTCCCTAAGAAAGAAAATATAACTATAATGTTAGGGAAATATCAAAATATATAGGACTAATGGTCAAAATAAGAAGCAAACTAAATTGTAGCACGATGTCCTTGATGACATGCCAGAGATTACACTTGACCTTGATTCAAGGCCCGTTTTACTTTGTGTGTTATGGTAATCGTTTCCTTAGACATGCCTGGGAAGCAAATGTAACCCTAGAACATACTTGGTTCTGCATGAGCAAATAGGCAACTTTACCTGTTCACTTCACCTCTGATAGCCAATTCATTAAAAGCAGGAGAGACCTCTCCTCAACAACTGCTTCATAACATAATGCAAACATCTGGAGCTGAGAATAGGAGTGACTATGGGTGGCAGGGCAGCCTCTGGGTAGGACTTTCTCATTTAAGCCTGACGACCTGAGTTGGATTTCTGAGACTTCCATGGGGGAAAGAGAGAACCAACTCACGCAAGCCATCCTCTGATCTCCACATGTATGCCACAGCACCCACAGTAATACCTTCTGCAAAACAATCAATGAAATAACTTAAGAAAAAGTACTATAGGAAGTAGAATAACAGAAAAAAATGGAAGAAAATGGGTTCTTGAAGTAAACAAAACTCTTAATTTTCTTAGTGAGGAGACAAGGGATACTTTCTCAAATCACAACAGCCTTTGCTATTTATAAAGGATCATTGTATACCACTTTCATGTTCAGATACCGCTTTGGTAAGAGGAGGTTTTCAAAGGATATGTTGCATCAGGGAAAGATGGGTAGCCTGATAATGTTCTTATGCACAAAGCCCACAAGTCAACTTCCTCATCATCTGTAGAATGAATTATTTGGATTACATCTTTTGAGGCCTCTGCTTTGGAAAGCAGAGTGTCTGTGAAGGACAGCGGGCATCCCTCCATCTTCTTCCCTCCCTAGGGTCACAGTCAGGAAGGGCCTCTCAGACTGCCAAGCTTTAATCATGGACAGGCAGAAATATTATATAGTTAACAGGGAAGATTTTTTGTGAAAGGCTTCTGGGAAAACCAGGCTCCAGATTTGGCAATTTGTCAAATCAGAAGAAATCCATGTGAACGTGATGACTCGCGCTACGTAATTAGGGGAAGGCAGAGACTAAGCATATGGTTCAAAAGAGCAAATCTGCATTCTGACATGCAAAACAAATCAAGACCTCTTCAGAGGAATTTTTCTTTTATGAAGTTCATGGTAATTTGAGGAAGTATTTTCTACCCCTAAATGCCTGAGTAAAAGTACTAAGATTTGTTTATGTATTTTGATTAAAAATGATGGGTGTCTACTATCCCAGCAAGGGCTGATATCCACAGCCCAGTCACTTATTGTCTTTTTTTCCAGGTATGTTAGACACTAAATTAAAATCAGTACTCTATTATTTTTTTCATGCCCTCTTAGAGATTATTTTGGTAAAGGATTGCCAAGTTATCTGGAGTCATCCAGCTGGTTGGCATGGCAGCTTAGCCCATTCATTGAATCCTGCAGGCACTGGACCTATTTCTTTTTCTTCTATGTGCCAAATTCACTTAGAAAATGACGGATAGTAACCATCTCTTCCAAAATGAAAGCCATACTCCCCTTTAATCTATAGGTTGTCACTTTGTCCCATTACATATTCTAATCCTTCTTGCCACTATAGAGCTTTGTATAAAGTGTAAAGGAGCCAGGCATCAAAATAACTGAAAGGACTTTGTGTCAACTTAGTTGCTGGTATCTTGAGCCAGAAGGCACTTGCTAACCAGATGGGGCACGGAAGGGGCTGCTGTCATTTCTTTCTCTGCAACTCCTAAACTATAACCATCTTGGTAATTTTTTTTTTAACTTAAAAGAGGGTGGGTAGTTTTACCTATTGTTTGATCCTTCTAAGAAAATGATGGTTTTATTTCTGCAAGGGGCTCTCATTGCTATAGCCTTCTTTGTTTTCCACACTGAGAAATGATTTCTTTCCATGCTGAGAAAATTGCTTTCAGGACATGTTCCCTCTTTATTTATTCACATATGTTTGTGTACCTATATATGGCATACTGCTATGAAAATTCAAGGCAGCTTTTGTGTTGGTTGTGTTCGCTGGACTTCCGTGTTCTGCATGTCTCATGTAAGCCCTCCTTTCCAGCACTATTTTTATTTTATTTTATTTTATTTTATTTTGTTTTATTTTCTAAGTAACTTTGCTCAATGATTTCTTGGACTTGGCTTAGTTTTCATTTGCCCACATAGAACAAACTTAGTTAGTTAATGGCAGGCACTCCTTTGTCAGAAAAATTTGCATAGGTGTCCTATCTGCTGCTTGGGATTGGCTTGTTTCTTCTAAGATGGTTAATATAGAACCTGGTGTTATTAGCTTTGCAGATGAACCCATTAGGAATAGCGTAGTCACCAAGTACTTAGCCTCATAGATGGTCAGTGGTATCAAAGCCCACTGAAGCTTTGTAACCTAGCCTTCTATGTTCACTCCACGAATCTCTCCTGTACACTTTTGTCTGCTATTGTTTAAGCTCCTTATTCAGGTGACACCAGTGCTGATAGGTTGTCTCCATCTAATGCTCAGACAGTCAGTTGAAGTCTCTGGGTCCTCAGTGGCTGACCAGCACAAATAGCAACATCTGGGAATGACAGCCTTGCTGAGGTCTTCAGCTGGAGATGCAACTCCTTCAGCCTTAGGCAATGCTTGATGATGATAACATTTAATGTTCTCAGATGCTGCAAATCAGTCACTGTCTTCCCTACCCATGAATTTCACAATGGGAGTGAACCTTTCCCTGGCCAGAAAGAATGGCTGGTGGGTTAACAGGGAGACCCCTTCCAATCAGGTATCCAGATTGGATATCAGGTATCAGGTACCTCAGAACTGATCTTTATTCAGTTATACTTCAGAAACTACGCTTCAGAAAGTGTGGATGCTACATCCTCTCTCTAGATATCGCTATCCTCCACTTTCTCTTAGCATCTAGGATGCTAGCAGCACATGACCTTTGGCTTTTCCATCTTTTAACGTTCTCGTTATCCTGTGACAGGACAGCAGGGTGCAGACCAGGAATTCTGTCTCACTACAGCTGTGCTATGTAACAATGGAAATGGAAGAAACTGCCAACATGATCTCTCCATGGTATGGGTCAGGGGAAAGTTTTTATTGTAGTTATGTGTGGGGCATATGGACTGTGCCACTGGAGGAACTGGAATGGAACCAGCGAGGTAGAGCAGGTTCAAACCTCAGAAATCTCAAAACTTAAGATTTAAATCTCATCCTGAAATCAGGAGGAATGGGACTAACTCCCTCTCTGTTTTTGTGCCTGCCTTAGGGCACGTCATAACCTGGTGACCTCCAACCAGGTAGTCACAGGGAGCCTGTCATGTAGCACAGCACCTAGAATTCTTACCTGTACAAATAGAGCATCACCAGCATCTTCATCTCATCCAATAGAATGCCTTTACCCCCATCAGCCCTTTCAAGGTTCTTATAGTCCCTGTCCACATGAAATAAAGATCACAAGCTAATTCAGCAAGGGTAGTCTGAGACTGGCCATTTTTACTGAGCTACAGCACTTGGGGGAAGTCTCTCTCCCTACTAAAGCTCTCATTGTTGGACCTTTGGATCCACCTGCCCGGCCAGGCTCCCGTTGCTTGCAGAGGCTTACATATGAGCATGAAGCCCCCAACATTGCTGCTGCTGCTCAGGACCCTGGCTGGCCACCTGACCCTGCACAGGGACCTCTTTACTCCCTTTCTAAGAGCTGTAACACTATTCCAGCATTCTCTGCCAGACTGGAGTTCCGCGGACCCCATTAGTGCCAGACTCCACATCACCCATCCCAGTGACACAATGAGCCTGGAGTGCAACGGTGTCTAATGTCCCAGAGGAAAAAGCGGACCACCTATCCCACCCATCCAGGTCTTTTCCCAGACCTCTGTGAGCTGGTGAAACTGCAGCATCTGTATACCCTAAGAGAAGAGGCGGAACCCAGAGGCACAGATATGAGAGACAGGACAGCCAGTGGCATCTGGAAGAGTCCAGAGCAGCAAGAGAAAGGAGTAGATTGAACATGGCCAGAAGACTTGGACCTGGCCATCAGAGGAGCAGGAGAGCAGGAAGAGAAAAGGGAGGGACATAGAAAGAGGGAGAGGAATAGAGGAAAAGAGAGGGGTGACGGGAGCCCACACATCAAACATATCAGGGTAATAAGGAGAATGAATGGCCGAGGGAAGGAAGCCAGTAAGCTGGGAGGAAGTTCAGGGTAGGGCAGGAGAGAGGGCTGGGATATGTTAGCAAGGGCTTTGAACTGTATAACAGGTACTGGTGATAGTGAGGGAGCCTGGAGGCCAACATGGGCTTTGACATGCTAGTAGGTATGTAGAGAGCCATTTGTCCAGTGGTAAGGGAAATGACTCTTTTTTTTTTTTTTTTTTGGTAGAGAAGAACTGGCTTCCAGCTTCCTAAATTCCTCAGGAATATTGGCTTTATCTAACTATCAGGAAGTCTTCTATAGTCCAGGTTGAGTCCATTTCTGGATATCTGGACTGCATTTTGGAGTGTTGGGAACTCAAGTTCCCTTTGGACCTAACCAAAACGTTCCCTCTTGGCTTAAGGAGAGACGCTGAGCTGCTGAGAGGTTCAGGACCTAAATAAAATTCAACAGTCCTGGGAAGGCTGAAGTTAACAAGATTCACAAGACCCCCTCCAAGGGATGGTAAATGGAGGGAGGAAGGCTACCAGGCGGAGTCTGCCACAGGGTGGCCCCAAGGGCTCAGTTAGTTCTGTGAAACTAGGTTTCCACCCATTGAAATCAGGGCTTTCTCAGTGAGAGACTAAGCCTGAACAACCTGACTGTGATAAACAAAACCAGAAAATGAGAACCTCATTAGCTTGTATTTGAGAGCATTTATCTTGGGTACTGAATTACCTTTTTACAAGAGTCAGAAAAAGAGGAGTGAGGTGATTTTTGAAACCAACTGTTATCGTGTTGAATTAAAGTCCTATCCTTATCTTCATTTGAGAGCATGCCAATAAAATCTGGATATTAAAGTTTCATCGGACAAGACTCCTCCCTCCTGCTGAATCTGTTTAGGCAATCCAGAATTCGTCTTTGTAACCCTGCTTGTCGGTGCCTCCATTCCAAAATCTTTCCTCCTGACTGATATTTTTCAGGATGTGTTTTTTGTCCTTATTCTTCCCTTAGTTTCTTGTGGTTTAGAGACATTCTATGTCTAAGGTGCCTTTGTGCACAGTAGGTCAGGTCTAGGAGTGTGGACTTTGTACTCTGTCCTTTACAATTTAAGTCCTTCCAAATTCATGAGGCAAAACTTGTTATAGTAAACATAGGTTATTGTAAACTTTCAAATGCAGCAACTAAGACCAGGGTCTACATGCAGAAATGTGTTCTTTATGATATGATTGATGGCTACAGGTTAGAAATTCATGAGGAAAGAGTATCCCAGAACACTGATCTCAACTTCAGTGTGGGCTTTACAAGCATTCCTGATCTCCATCTCTTTTGCTGTGGCAAGTTCGTAGGGTGAAAGTTTTCTCCAGCATTTTGGGAATGGAGCGAAGTGACAACACAGTGAAGCTTTGTTGAGACTATTCGATGAGAACTGAACGAGAAAAACATACAGCAGTGCCCTATGCAGTGAGAAAGAGATGCTGCAACCCCCTCCTACTGATTAAGCCAAGCGCTCCATATTTGTTCCCTTAGCGATTAGATCATTTTGTACCATATGTCATTTCTTGGTCATCTTTCCCAGCAGATTACATTCCAAGAATATACTTTTCCGAAGAGTGTGAGCTGTTTGTGGGGTAAAGGGTGTTTGTAAAAGGAAGGAAAAGCAAGCACAGGGGTACCTCATTCCTCGTTTCCACCATCGACAACGTTTAGGGGTCTCTCCCAATACCTAGGAAACATTTAATTCAAAGGTATTTCATGGACTTCTCTAAGCATGCCACCCTTGCTTCATGGCAGAGACAGTAATGGAAGCAGTATGCAGTTTTGGGGATAAAAGATGCTTCGGCCAGAGTGGAGTCAACGGGTGATCAGATGATCCAGTGTCCAGATAGGTGAGCCAAGAACAAGAGAAGTTAGGAGTTGGGGACTGCAGGCTTTATTCATCCTTCCCAGCCTCGTTGTTCTCCATCTAAAAATGTGTCGCACAGATTAGTGCTTTCCATGAGGCGACTTCCTGCCAGACTTTGGGAGCCACAGGCAGAACACTTTCTGTCTTTGTGCCTCAGTTTACCTACCTAAAGTGTTGAGGTGTCCACTTTATACATAGAGACTTGAATATTCAGATCCTTCCTCTCCCACAAGCAGATTTCCAGCACGAAGTCCTCAGGCTCATTTCCACCCACTTCTCGGGAAGTTGAGTCCAGCTCCATCGTCACTCAACTTTTTTGGCTGCAAGTAACAGGAACCTGGAGGAACACTGAGGTAAATGTAGAACTGTCAGTTTTTCTTGCATAATATGAGTTCCAACGCGAGGCAGCTGTTAGCTTCTGAAATTCAGTGGCTTGTTGTGTCAGGCCCGCTGCCTCAGGCTTCTTGTCTTCTCCATTTTGTTGGAGATCTGGTCCTAGGGCTTCCGTGAAAGGGATGAAGAGCTTGAAGCAGCAGAGCTCTCTTCAGATGCACTAAAGCTCTCCCAACACCACCATTAGACTCAGACTCGGCTCTCATTGGTTAGAATGATGTCATGTGGTCAGGTTTGGGTTCATCCAACAGGAAATATCCAAAAGCTTGCTCCCCATTGTTCGTGAAGTCCGGAAGGGGACTGTATAGAAGACAAGGCGGTTTGGTTTTACGGTTTAAGAAAAGTCATATTTTCCGATTGTTTTATATGTGTTGGTGATTTTTCTTTTCAAGTGAAAATCATCTTTTTAAATGGGGACTGTGTCCAAGGAGAGAGAACAGACCGTCAGCGGTTCCCAGTACTATCGGGTCTGTCGTCTTCCTCTCAGTCTAACTTTCAGTTCAGAGGATAATTCTATCTCAGTTATTGTCCCCAAATCCAAGGTCCCTTCCTAGACACACACTCCTGTACGAGGGAAGAAGAAACCAGCCCACAGATCCAGCTTCACAGAGTTGGGGGGTCGCCCTTCAGTCCCGTTATGCAGAGTGCTCTGTGGCACCAAGGGATTCTACTCTGCAGAACTCAGCTCTCCTGAGGAGGCAAGCCAGGGGAGAGCGAAGGGAGTATCCTCTCCACAGTGTCCTTACCACACTTTCCTTTATCCTTCTCACCTACCCTTTCCCAGGATCCTCTGCTCTGTCACTGGCCTTTATGAGTTGAAAGGAAGAACCCAAAGCTCCAAAGGCTGAAGGTGGCAGGCACAGCAGGGTGCTGAGCAGGATGCTTTCAGTTCCGGGCCACGGAGCAGCTTTTTGGAGGAGCATGAGAGCGAGGCTGCGTTCTCTCCACTCCTTTGAGGCCACCTAGCGAGAAGGCTGTGGTGTTATCCACTCCGTGGAATGCTAACTGGCAGTAAAAGAAACAAGCTACAGCTCTACACAAATGGATCAATCAGTCAATCATTTCGGATCTACAAAGCAAGATTCAGAAGGCAACATACCCTGAAATGCCCTTATGGATCTTTTTTTGTACAACTCAAGTCGAAGCAAATTTGAATAACATATTTCACGTGTATGCAGATCTATAATTCTAAATAGTGATAAAAGAAAGGCGGTGGCGACGGCTGAGATCCGGACACGTTGATTTTTAAAGGAAGTCAGGAGGACAGGCCAGGAAGGAGACTGCTGTGAAATAGGCTACCCTGGGTATTGGTTTGGTAGGAGCTGCCTTAAAAAATGCTACAGATTCAGTGGCTTAATCAACAGAGCTTTCTCATCTCAGTTTCGAAGGCTGAGAAGTTCTAAATCAAGATTGGTTCCTATGAGGGCTACAAAAAAGGGTCAGCTTTTCTTGTGTCTCTTTACCTCATTTTCTGTTTCTGTTTGACTCTCTTTCTATTCATTTCTCCTTTGCTAAAAGGACCCCGTTCCCATTAGGCTATGCCAGAGCCTGTGGTGGTTTGAGGGAGAACGGCCTGCATAGGCTCCTAGGCTTGGGTGCTTGGTCCCTGCTTGCTGGAACTATTTTAAAAAGGCTTACAAGGTGTGGCCTTGTTGGAGGGGGTGTGTCGCTATAGGTATGCTTTGAGGTTTCCAAAACTCATTCCAGATCCAGTATCCTGAGTTCTCCTTGCTTCCTGCTTGTGGATCAGAGGGAAGCATTCAGCTACTGCTCCAAGCCCCATCGTAGCTGCCTGTGGCCATATGGGCTCCCTGTAATGATGCTTATGGGCACTCACCCTTTGAAACTATAAGCAAACCCTCAATTTAATGCTTTCTTTTATACGTTGCCTTGGTCATGATATTTCTTCACCACAATAGAAAAGCAACTAAGATAGACCCTGAGATAATTACTAGGCTATGACACATCCTAAAGATCTTACCTTAAACTAATTTTATTCATAATGACCTGATTTGGAAGTAAGGTCATATACTGGGGGGCTAGATGCTAAAGACAGCAGCACACGAATTTTAGCGGACACAATGCAACCTATAACATTGACATTGAATTATATTCTGCATTGGCATAAAGGGTTATAGGCATTGTCCTAGTAAAATAAGAGAGGACTAATGTTAATTGCCAGCTAAAAAGGAGCCCAGTTTCTGGGACTGAGTTTCACATAAGAGAAAGAGAGACAAAAATCTCTGCTCAGGCAGACTGCGGTCTCAGTGCAGCTGTTGGAGTAGAGGTGGAATCAAGTCTGAGCTGAGGCTCTGAATGGGGTGCTTGAATAAATATTGATGAGCAGTAGTTTTTGACAAGACAAATTTTTTTTTGGCTTGGTGAGCAATAAAATAATTTGTGTAAGAAAGCTTCAAGGCAAAGCTGGTCTGCTGCAGAGACAGCTTACTCTGTATGACCAAGGAGGAAATAGTAAAAAATTGTTCAAATTATACTTAATGTCTCTCCTGGGAAAGGTTGTACACAGGAGGAAACCTGGCTTCATACACCGTCAATACTCACCAACTCACGAAGTTGCCCTAGCTAAGACTGAGTTGCCTTCTACATAGAATGAGAACATGGAATTTTGCAAATTCTCAGGTACTGTTTGACATGTATATCAATTTTGGTTGAGAAGACTACTGGGTTGATCAGAGTGTCTTCATGAGGGTCCCCCAACAACTGAAGCAGAGGCCGTCCCTGACTCTGTTCTCTGCCTGTGGATCCTGTTCCCCTATCTAGGCTGCCTTGTCTGGCCTCAGTGGGAGAGGATGCACCTAGTCTTAAAGTGACTTGATGTGCCACAGTAGGGTGATAACCAGGGGGCCCTTCCCCCTTCTCAGAGGAGAAAGAGAGTTGGGACAGGGGAGGGGCTGTGTGTGTATGGGGGGAACTGGGAAGAGAGGTGGGGGCTGCAATTAGGATATAAAGTGAACAAATAAATTAATGAAAAAAACATAATTTTCAGTTCAAAGTTTTAGAGTTTTGTGGGGGGATGATGGCCAATTATCTCTGTTAAATGTTCTCAAAGACAAAAAATTACCCTCTAAATTTTCCAAAGGGAGCAATTCTCTAGAAAGAGACAATGAAGGTGCAGGTATACTTTATAAAAAGGGAGAGAAATCCTTGTATTTCTATCATCATTTTTAACTGAGAAAAAATGTCAGCACCTTTAGGACTGTCATAGCCTCCTGATGTCATGGGGTAAGGGCGATGATTATAGAGCAAGTAGCTGAGTATGTCCTTCGCTGTCTATTCTAAAAGAATACTCACATTAAAGACACGGGAGATGCTAAAATGCCAGCAAACTTTCCATTGACAATGTTGGTATCCACTTAGTAATTTCTGCATCTTTCAAAAGAGAGGCATTCCCCTATGCCCACGAGATTTCCCTCCTTTTATACTGATGTCTCTGTGTGGCTTGATAAGTCAGTCACACTGAACTGACTGCCTACCAGCTCTTGATCAGAATGGTTTTGTTTAGATCTAAACAGTGAAAGAGTTGAGATGATTAAAGATTAAAAAGTTCAATGCCAACTTTCAAGTAATTTTAAAAGCTTCATGAGCATTTTAAAAATACTGACTGTGGGGTGCCCAGCCCCAATTTATACATCTACAGCACAATTCTTACATCTAATGGGGAGTCTGCCTAAAGACCTAAAGACCTAAACTAGTTGACATTCCAGGTGGATGGAGGGATGTCTTCTAAGGCCCTACTACTAGATGAAGAACTACAAGCAATTAACAATGTGTGTGTATGTGTGTGTGTGTGTGTGTGTGAGAGAGAGAGAGAGACAGAAAGAGAGAGAGAGAGAGAGAGAGAGAGAGAGAGAGAGAGAGAGAGAGGAGAGAGAATTAGTTTTCCCCAAGGATATAATTTTATTATTGTGTGTAATAATAACAATGAAAGAAAAAGAGGCCATTAAGTTGAGAGTGAGTGGGGTGGGAAGACATGAGATTAGAGAGAGGAGAGGGACTGGAGGAGATGATGTAATTATATCTAAACTAAATAATAGATAGTGTCATCTTGGATTGGGGCATCAAAGGTATTGTTCATGGACAGATTGGGGAACTCAATAAATCCTTAGGAATTAATAAGTAGCATTTTTGATAGAGACAATTATAGTTTAAAGATGATATATTTATAGGTTAAATGCATTTTCATTACATATGTCACAGTCTGTCTTCTAGCTACTTATGCTTCTGTACTATTGTCTAATGTTATATGTTCCCTATATAACCCATACTGCACACCTTTCATCTCTCCTACTATGTCTGCCACTACCTGCTCCCTTCTGTCAACCTCTCACAAATCTACCTTGAATACTGGGGAGACTCTAGTTGCTTCTAGCTCTATTTGTGCTTCATTCCAGATGTTTCCAAGATGATCAGTTCTGTGTGTTCCAACTATCTAAGAGCTTCTGCATTCCAGCCCAGGACTTCTCAGGTGACATCAAGGTAGAGATGAGAGCAGTACTATAATTTGCACCTCTCATGTACAACTGGAAACTATCCACCTATAATCTATAGAGGGCTGCTAAAACAGAGTGCCATAGACTGGGTAGCTTATATACAATAGAAATCATTTCTTATAATTATGGAAACTGGTAAATCCAAGCCCAAGGTGCCAGTGAATCTGGCATTCTCTGAGGTGCATTTCTGACTTAATGGTGCTCCCTGTTTGCTATGTTCCCATAGGAGAATAATTTTTTTTTATTTCTTTTTTTTTTCTTGGATATGTTCTTTATTTACATTTCAAATGTTTTGCCCTTTCCAGGTCTCTCCTTCTGAAACCCTCTATATCTTTCCCTCCCACCTCCCTATGTCTCTATGAGGGTGCTCCCACACCCACCCACTCCCATCCTCCCACCCTGGCATTCCCCTACACTGGAGTATTGAATACCCTCAGGCCTGAGGGCCTCTCCTCTCACTGATGTCCAACAAGGCCATGTTCTGCCACATATGTGGCCAACACCATGGGTCACCCCATGTGTATTCTTTGGTTAGTGGTCCAGTCCCTGGAATCTCGTGGAGAGGGTCTGGCCTGTTGACACTGTTGCTCCCTCCATGGGGCTGCAAACCCCTTCAGCTCCTTCAGTCCCTTCTCCATTGGGGAGCCTCCCTTATCCCCCTACCCCAGCTCAGTCCAATGGTTGGCTGCAAGCTGCCTCCTCTGTATTTGTCAGGCTCTGGTAGAGCCTCTCAGGAGACAGCTAAATCAGGCTTCTATCAGCGAGCACTTCCCGGCATCCACAATAAAGTCCGTGTTTGTTGTATATGGGATGGATCCCAGGTGGGGCAGTCTCTGGATGATGGAAGGCCTTTCTTAAAGACACTAGTGTCCATTTGTAAAGACTTTGACCTCTGACTCAATCACCTACCAAAGACCTGACCTCATCATTCCATTCCACTGGAACTTCAATTATAAATTTTAAGAACATACCTTCAAACTCTACAAGGTGACTTTGATCCATGAGGGATGAAGAATGGTGTGTATCCTTCGAGCACTTAAGATGCATCATCCTGAGTTAGAATTTATCCAGCTTTTTAGAGCACCGTCCACAATATTGAGGCAGTTGGTTCAGTGTTGTCTTTCATTAGCTCTCTTCCAACCCTTGTGGCTCTTCCTTGCCACGCCCTCTGAGAGTGGACTTCCTCCTAAATTATCCAAACAAGTGTTTGCTTCAGCCTCTTAAGTTCTAGAGAACAGTCCAAGGCAATTCCTTGTACTCCATGAAGGAGGCAGGCTGTCCCCAGTTTTCCTTTTACCATTGTCTGTGTCCAAATATCAGTTACCTGCTTTATCTTTCCTTTAATAGATTCAAGTGTTCTAGAAATTATAAAAGTATTCACTTGTGGCAGGGTACTATTTGGAGATAGAAGTTTTTCATTTTTCTTCTTGCATGGTTCCAATCCAAGCTTTTCGACCCAAAGTGGAAAAATAAGGAGTTTTTGGTTTCTTTTCCTTACTTTAAAATGTTTTAAAGATATCCAGCACTCACTTAGGGCACTGGGAATAGAGAGAGGAATTATAAGGAGAGAGGTAAAGTTGTGCAAAGATACTAGGGAAAGAGGTAAAGCCAAGAAGCCACTGAGGCCTCACAGGAAGATGGAATACCAATCCTGTGTTCAACCTAGGTGTAAGCTGTGGTCTCTGAGATGGCAGTCATGTGAAACTCCTGGGTAATCTCTTTCCCTGGCACCTGGTACATCATGTGCTTTGCTCTTCCTCGATGACACCAAATTCATTTGTAGAATACGTCAAGGGACAATGGCTGTCTTGGTGGAATCCTGCCTGGAGCCAAACCAGGAAGAATCTTCTTGCTATCTTGGCTTTAATGAAAGATTCTAGGGAGAAAGTCCAAGAACCCCCTGGGTAAATTCAAAAATAAACAGAGTCCATTTCTCGCTATTGTGTATGGAGTTAATAAAATAAAGAAAATGGCCATTCATGTATCCTATTTCTGCAGACAGGTATTCAGGTCCGTAATAAGACTTCTTCTAATACTTAATTAAATGTTTCCATGGACTAACTGCCCTAGATCTACACAAAAGCACTCCCTTGGCCTTGCTTAGACTTCTTGCTTTGTCTAAAAAGGTGTGGGCGTTTAGCAAGGTGTCCTCTGTGTCATCTCCAGAGCCTCAGATAAAGCCACTTGACTGGTTGAACTGTTTGCATCCTGCTTGTAAGGAGTAAAGGTCAGCTGAAGAAAGTGAAGGCACAAAAAGAATCTGCCAGGGTCAGTGACAGCCCAGCCAGGCAGGAAGCATTGTTGGAGTTGACGCGCTGCATTACTGCCACTGACTGCTTCAGGTGAGTCCTGGAGGTTATCGCTTTGAAGGTCATTCTGGGCCGTAGAACTGGCATTTGGATGATTTTTGTTTGTAATGAATTATTTCTCAGTGAATGACTTTATGCCTCTATTTGCTATTATTTTGATGAACAAAAGCCTGGGATGACGAAGGGCAGTGTGTATAGAGCGCCGTGTGCACGTGTGCATGCATTCTGGCTCGTCATAAACAAAAGCCAGTTATTTCTCAAGGGGCCCAGGGCGTCTGAAGTGCGCTGCTGAAATAGGCTTATATTTCTAAAGATACTGAGTCCCGAGGAGAGACAATGGGACAGACTCTGCTGGCTTTTCTGACTCCAGTTGTTTTTCAAGAAACCCAAGAAATTACATTGCTGTGGCTAGTGTAGAAATTCTCAGTTATGAGGGCAACTGCCAAAAACAACGTGGGGACCTATTCCTTCTCTTTGTCAAGGATAACACAAAACCAGTGCTGGTAAGGGAAGTCCTTATTGACCATCAACAGTGGAAGAGAGGGATCAGAGGACGTTAATTAATGCTGTTGTGCCAGGTGCTAGGTCAGGACTTTTGCATTTATTATGTTACTTAATCTTCATTACAACTCTGAGACAGAGGGACATCCAGAGAAAGGGCTTACTCAATCCACTTTCAGCAGATAGAGTAACGAAGTCTACAAAGCTATACATTTAATAAGTCAGTCCTGCCTCAGTCAGCTATTTCTGCCTAGCTAGCAGCTATAGAATCACAGTGTCATGCAACAGTAAGCATTTATTTCTCTCTTGTTTGCCCATAAGAAGACCAAGGGTGGCTTTGTTCCATGTATTTTATTCTAAGTCCCAGGCTGAAGACGCCTGCTACCCAAACTCATTCTTATCGAGTTGGTAGGAGAAATATCTTGCCAGAGCACATTTGAAGTCACTGATTTCATCATAGCCACTCAGTTAAGCCTGAACAGGGCAAGGTACAGGACCATGAGAGAGTGGGATAGCATATGCCTCCCATGGAAAGGGTATGGCTACAGGAGGATAAAACTGGTCAGCAACGATCTGATATATCAATCATTGAATTCCCACAATGAACATTGTAGATGATATTCCAGCGTAAGTGTATCTCACTTTCAAGACCAAGGTTCTTTAGCCACACAGAGCATGGCACAGGAAACATCTCTACATGAGGTTCTCTTGGCTCACAGAGTGCTGTAGGAGACAGTGTGACATTGTAGAAGGTCACGTGTACAGTGAGTGCATCGGGGCTTAGACCTGAAACCTCCTCTTTTCTCCCCTCAAACTCACTCTCTTGGTCATCTCCTTTGGCTCCATGGCTTCCCTTGTCATAACTGTGCAGATAAGTCTTGTCAATCATATTCCAGCCTGAGGTGTGACCCTGTACTTTGCATACACCCTTCTCTATTGGAATGTTCAACAGGTACCCCTAAATTTACACGGCAAAGCCAAATTCCTAACTTTCTTCTTCTTTTATCAACTTCATTCCTCACTGAGATGCCTTTTTTTCCCCCCAATCAGTCAAGTGGTATTCCAGTGGAATTCTCTCTTCTTAGAACCCAGATCTGCTCCAACAGTAAATTCTGGCAGCTCTAACTTGAAACTATTTCCGAAATCTAATCGCTTCTTAAGAGCTCAATCCCTATTGCCTTGGTCCAAATATCCATCACTTGGTGCCTGGAATATATCAATATCCCCTAAGCCAGACTTCCTACATCTGTGCTTTGCTTACATATTCATCTCTAACAGCAACCAGAAAGGTCATAGAGAATGTAACTAGATCTAGAACTTGTTAAGGCTCTATTCAAATTCCCCATGGCTCCCCAGCTCACCGAGAGTACAGAATAAAGACGCCCTACTGACCATTAACCCCTCCTCCACTTGTTTCTGACTTCATCTTCACTAGGCTCCTCTTCTCTCACTATTTTGCTAGCACAGACCTCCTGACTTTCTTCTAATCCTCAAGCTTGTTCCTACCCTTTGCAAAAGTCCTCTCTGCCAGGAAAGAACTAACTCTGCACATTTAAGTGGCTTTGTTCAAACGCCACCTCTACAGGAGGTCTCAGGCCTGACTGTTTGGTTTAGAGCATTTGTCCTCCTCCACATTCTGGCTGTGCCCAATCCTGAATCTTTTTCACTTGACTCATGTTAACTTAACCTTCACTCTCTGCTTCACCCAGATTTAACTTTCTAGTTGGTTTGCTTCTAGAATGAAATCTCAGGGATGGGGGTTGGGGGGGTCTTCAGTCTTTCTCCTGTACTCCTAGGACTAGACTAATGCCCAGAACAGAATGGGTTCTCTGCAAGCACTCACACAGCGAGTGCTGGCACAGGTGCTTGATGTGATGGTGGTGAGGAGATTGTTAGTAGAGGAAATTTAGAACAGGGGAATACTTTGAGAGTTAGATAACTGATCACAGCTGCCAAGCACTGCTGGTTAAAGGGAAACAGACCAGAGACTAACTAAGCACACCATTCAAAATCCCCTTCCAGATCCAGGCCCTTCTCCTCTGCCTTCTGGCTGTTGTGGTGGGGGAGGGAGGGATGCTGAAGATTCATGTTTGATCTTTTCAAGGAGTTGCCCTTGCCCTGTGGCAGCTGAATCACCCAACTTGTCACTTCTGTCTTAGGAACAATAGCGTTTAATAATTAATCCAGTGGTATAAATGTCTGGCCCTATATCTCAATTAGGGACAATACCGAAGGGTGACCTCTCAGTCTAGACTTCTGTCCCATCGTTCCTGCTTTCTCTCCATTGACCTACTTTTCATTTGATTATTCACTGCAGAAGTCTTTCCTGGAAGTTTCCATCTCAGAATACATTTTCAAAGAACCCAAGTAAGAAAATCATTTCCTTTTGTTTTCCATGAGGCCCACTCAAGCAACATTCAATAAATATCTACAATTGTCCCAGCACTGACATAGGCTCTGGGGATCACAGTGGTAAGTGTGGTAAAACTAGCTAATGACTACATGAGGCTTGCTAGATGAATAAGTCAGGAAAATACAATTATAGAGCAATGTAATAAAAATACAAAAGGGGTAGCCTTGGGACACATGGTTACCCACACTGCAAATGACTAAGCAGTGTGGAGGCAGAGAAAGTACAGACCACTATGGAGGAATGGTGAGATATGTAGCCTGCGGGTGGGGCTGGTGGGTTGGCATTTATTCCAAGATGAACTATTGAGTTATTATAGTTAGTTTTATTGTCAATTTGACACAATGTACAATTATGTGGGGAGATATCTCAGTGAAGGACTGTTCCATTGGATTGGCTTGTAGGGAGTTGTCTTGAGTTACATTCACTGAGGCTTGAAGACACACACACTATGGGCAGTCCCACTCTGGGTTGGAAATCTGTACTGTATGAGTGCAGAAAGATCTACTGAGATCTACTGAAGATCACTGAGATCAACTGAGAGCATGCACTTCTGAAAGGCTCTCTTGGTTACTGCTTCAAGGAGATCACTCAGATTGTTTTTATTTTTATAAAAAGCTCTGGTTTTCTTCCTAGTGCATTCTAGCTCTTTCAGTCTGGAATTATATTCCAACATTTCCTTGTTTCAGAGTTTTCCGCTCACATCATTACCAGTGAGATATACCTTAAAAGCAGGAATGCATACAGGGTAGATCATGAGAGATAAGTAAGGGAGAAAAATAGGACTGGATTGGTGTGTGTGTGTGTGTGTGTGTGAAAATATAATACATGCTTCTTTGGTGTCCCTGAGGGACTTCAGTAAATATTTAAATTGCTTTTTAATGTTTATTTTAACATCAATTTTGGTCTTTTTGTAAGATGCTTACAAGAGTCTTGAGAAATCTCAGTTTCAGTGAGATTTAGAATCAGGAAAACAAGGTTTCTACGAGGCCATTTAGATTTCTCCCCTTTCTTCAAGAAACGAGACACAGTCTTTGTTTGGGGGATACACAAACCTTCGGAGTCTACAGAGAAGACCGATGACCCTGGGCAGCACCCCTGTGGGAGTCACAGGCTGTCCTAAAGTCCCCCTAAAGTCCCAGCGACCAGACCCAGATTATTTCAGAACATTTCTCTTTCTGTCAGGGATCCCTTGACCTCTGTCCTTTTCTAAGTTCTGGGAGAATGTCTTAGGCAGCCAGAATATGTGAATCTTCTCTTTCTGTTTTAGCTAAGTGTGTGTGTGTGTGTGTGTGTGTGTGTGTGTGTGTATACGTGCCTGTGCGTGTGTGTGTGTGTGTGTGTGTGTGTGTGTGTGTGTGTGTGTGTATGGACTGAATGTAGGGATTTTCTTATGCTGGACCTACTAGACCTCTATTGCTGTGCTACATATCCAGCCCATTTTAAATTTTGAGGCAGAGTCCCAGTACTTCATTGGGTTGGCTTTGGACTCTTGCTACAGCCCAGGCAGGCCTTGGGTCTTCCTGCCTCTCCTTCCTGAGCAGCTGGCATTATAGGCCTGTATTCTCAGTCCCAACTTTCAATATTAATTCTTACATTAAAGTTTCTGTGTTGTGTCCAGATCCTCCTAGTGCTCCCCTCTTCACTGAGGGGCTTTTACTGGCTTTCTATTCCTAAGATCTCACCTTTGCAATCTGTCAGGGAGCCTCCTTTGTCACCAGCCTGAAGGGTGGGCTTGACCCTAGATTAGAATTTTATGCATCTAAATACCACTGATAAACTTCGTTAATGCAATTTCATAATTTTGAAGACTACTTACTCCTAGATTGTCCATCGCTGAAGTCTACCTTATAAGGGCTTTAGAGGAAAGAGATTACACCTTTCATCTAGAACCTTCCATTCAGTCCTTGGTTAAGATTCCCATCCTCTTAGAACCAAATTCTTCTGTCAGAAAAAAAAAATGGGACTACCAATACCACTTCTGAGAATTGTGATCATCAAATGAAACATTCCCGGTAGAGCAAAAGGCCTCAATAATAAATATATGGCTGCTATTGCCAGTGCTATTCTGCTTAATTCCTTACTCTGGTTGAGTACACAGTATTATTCAAAATTACCTTGACCAGCAGTTCTTGGTATTGGCCCAATGTTATGAAAATTTCACCCCAGGGGAGGAGGCTAAGTAATGTTTACCCATTCTTAAGGTCTCAACAAGAAATCAAACTTTGATTGTACCAAACTTCACCCTGGGGAATCAATGAGTTTTAGGGGGCTTGTTTGCATAGCATGGATGAAAGGTTACAGAGAGGAGCCAAAGCAGCCACAATGTAAGAGTTCACCCTGCATGGATGCTGGCTTTCCCATGGAGCATAGATAAAGCCCCAATCCTCTCTCCTTTAGTCCTCCCTAGTTTCTATATTCTCATTCCTCCCCCAGCCCCTGAGACCATTAGGGTAGAATTGCTTATAGCTGGGGGAAGTGGCTGGTAAGGGGCCCTGAGCCTCCCCTCCCATCCCCCACCTTCGGTGCAGAGCACCAATAGTCAACAGACCCAGATGTAAAGATGTTTTGCAAGCAGGAGCTGCTTGACTTGATGAAGGCAGCTGCAGACTGGCTCAGAGCACAGTGTTGTAAACACCCACTCAGGCCATTCTGCCCCATATTGCGTCCCACCAGTCCATGCCAACAATGTGACAACAAGAGATTTCAGTTCATGGAAGTCTAGATACGTGTTTAGGTGCTGGGCATTGTGCCATAGGTAGAAAGAGGGTCTGTAACCCCATCCCAACTTTGACATCCTTGGCTTCCATTTGTGTTAGGCCCTTCCCAGGAGGAGTTTCTACTTTCACAAGCTGTCCAATATTATCGCATGCCCAGGTGAGAAGGGTTTATATAAGGGAAGCAGCTTATCATGTAATGGCTACCCTCTAATTTGCATCCCAGTGAGGCACACAGTCCAAGCTGTAGATGAGTAATGGTGGTTTTATCAGAAACAGAATATGAGACTTTGCAACAGCACTTAAGGGCTGAGGCACTTAAGTGGCTTGAAGAAGTAGCTCAGGGGTAAGTCCTGCTAACTACTGGATCAACTATTTTGTCAAAACATATTTTCAGAGGCAAATATTTGAACAAGACAGCAGACATGATGTTGCTCTCCTATGGCCTCAAGTTAAGGATGTAGAAACCAGGTCTTAAGAGGTTACCTCAGACAGTCACAGCATGAAGACCCAAAGTCAGCTCTCCTACTTGTAGATCAGGATTGAAAAGAGAAAAGAGAAGAATAGAAAAAGCTTGCACTGTTGAAATACTAAAATGAATTCTTTTTCCAGAATTACCTATTTCTACTTTTGCGAGTCTGTCTCTGGGGTTGCTTTTCTTAGGTCTTCTTTCTGGTTTTATTCACACACGACACAGTACACAATGTCCATCATGTAATGTAAATGACTAAGCAGGCTAGCGGAGATCCATGGGCTGGGGAGATACCTTCATCAGTAAGGTGCTTGCTCTGCAAGGATAAGGACCTGAATTCAATTCCGAGAACTCACGTTAAAAAGTCAAGCGTGGTGGTGCATGCTTGTACTCCTTGCACTGGGAAGACAGAGATAGATCCTGGGGCTCGATGAATCCCAGACTGTTCGGTGACTCACATGAGTGAGAGACCCTGTCTCAAAAGAAAGGAAAACATGATAGCACTTAACAACACCCAAGGCTGACCTCTGATCTCCATACGCGCATCCTCCCTCCAGCACACACTCACATTAAAATCCCGCACACTGTGGGAATGCAGAAGGTGACCACCTGCAAGCAAGCCAAGCTCGGAAGTCCAGATTCCAATGCTGCAAGGAAATAAGTCTGCTGGTTAAAGCACACAGGGCGTAACCTTTGGTTACGGTCTTTGAAAATGAGTCTATGCCCTCTTCCTCTGTTGGAAATCTAAGCATTATGCATCTCCTCACGCACTGTCTCCACTGTTGATTTTATTTTTTCAGCTCTTACAAAAA
>NW_022196904.1:157728684-157739681 GCF_008632895.1 Mastomys coucha | reverse complement strand
AAAAAGATCCAGTGCTCTATGCTTCTTGCAGTCCCTTTAGATCTTTCTGGCTACCTGAGACAATAGATGAAGGAGCTAGGAGTGGGCATCATGGAAGCACCCATTGCTGGGAAGGCAAAGATGCGATGCTGTTACAGCCGATCAGCCTGGGAGGACAAAACATTGGGTCCTGGTTTGTTAAAATGTCAGTCGCACTTAATGAGGTAGGAGAGAAGAACAAAGATTATCATGGAAGATATGTAAGAAGCCAGAAGCTCATTGTAGGATTGCAGGGTGAGATGAAAGAATAAACCCCCAAACTTGGGTTTGACTGTGTATACCAAACACTAATTACAGTCATTTATGTGAACAGCTTACCACTGATAGCTAATTACCATGCAGCACAATAACAATTATGTATATCATTAAATATGTATCAGATTAGTTTTATTTGATTACAATAATAAACTCCAGAAACATACAATGTCAGGCATAGAAGGAGACCTTGGCAATCAGTGTCTGGGGCCACCCCTTCACTCTCCAGAGGCAGATGGTGACACTGGCCTATGGCGATCGCTGAGCTTGATGTTGGAAAAATATAGCTGTGGATTTGCAACTAAACTCCCTATGGGAAATGAGAATGAGGTTGGCATCCACAAAGACCATGTCTTCTCTAACTGCTCTGTTAAAGTAGCCTGTCCCAACACTATCATAACACCTTGATATTGGAGCTTCGTTATAATGATGAAACTGGAGGAAGCACTGAGCAGTAAAATCCAGAGTGATTGTGTGCTACTGACATTGGTGTGACCCATGTTTGGGTAGATTTCAGACCCATGAAGGAATGGCAACCCCTTGTCTCCCACCCTTACCCCACCCTAACCCAACTACCCTAGCAGGAGGCTCAGAGAAATGGCATAACCTCCTTGGGAGTCAGTGTGTAGGTCGTGGTATGGGTGTTGACAGTTTGCACAGAAAATGACCACCACAGCTTTCTCCCCTTGGATAGTTCTCCCTGAAAACTGTGATCCTACAGACCGTACCTACCAAGGTTAGCTAAACCTGTCCCTAGTCTAGCTGTATACCATAAACCCTGCCATCTTGTTTATTAGGCTGTAAGAATTTCACCTCTTTGTTCAGCTGTCTGTAATAACCTGCTTCTCAGATCAACTCCATATAATAAACATGCCGAGCTCCTGGGATGCTCTGGCTTCTCCATCTAAGAGTGGAAAGCTTTTCTGTGTGCCTATCTTTTCTTCATTCCCTCGCTGCTCTACTCAGGTCAGTCCCTGGAGTCATGCATGGTAGGACACTTCAGGCCACTTGCCAGAAGCTAAACTTACTCTGTTCATTTGTTTTCACTGCTATAGTCCCAGCAGGGTGGGTACTTGGATTCAGTTAATGAACGAGGGAAAACCACGTCTGAAGGAGGATGTAACCAGGTCTGTGCTGGTCTGAAGCTAGTGTTGAGGTCTCTCCAACACCGGGGTTTCCTTCTAGAGCAGTGTTTTTAACCTTCCTAACGCTATACCCCTTTAATACAGTTCCTCATGTAATAGTGTCCCCTAACCACAAATTATTTCATTGCTACTTTGTAACTGTAATTTTACTACTGCTATGATTGTAATGTAAATATCCGATATGCAGGGTATTGGATTTGTAACTGCTGTGAAAGGAGTCGAGAGCCACAGGTTGACAACTAGTGTTTTAGACACTTTTAATTCCTTATTATAAGGACTACATGAGATACTTTGAAATACACAGACTCCATGCCATCATCTAACAATTCAAGTTTGGTCAATCTAGGTAGAGTTCTAGGAATTTGGTTTTTATTTTTTGTTAAGTCTTCAGAAACTTCTTGTGTTCGGTAGCTTTTAAAACATTAGAGAGTATGCCCGTCAACGCACGACCTGATAGAAATAGAGAAAAATCTTAATTTGGTAATGTCTAAGGAGGAAAATTCAATGCTAGCGACAACTAGATGGTTTAATGAGTCTGTTGGAGGTGACATGCCAGTACCCAAGGAAGACAGCTCAGATGGCCTGGTGGGAAATTACGATATGCCACACACAGCTAGCAACAGGGGTGATGACGTGTGGCTCATAAACCCCCCTGTATATAGAGAGCTCACTCTCAGTGGAGAGGCAGGCTAGCCTTTCTAATTGCTTATGCTCTAATTTATATTAGAAGAAAAGTGTGGTTCATTGAAAGACAAAGCCTCGGAAAGCTCCCTGTAAAGCCTTAGTGATGAAATTGGTGGGTGGTGACCAGTCTGCCTGAGAATGAGAGGTTCCCTGGAATGGAAATGCCTGGGTTACAACTGTGACTTATAAGCACTGGGCTTGATGGCCCTTCCTTTTAAGCCCACCTCCCCTGTTTAATCTCTTACACTGGTCTGTTTTGGGTGCTTACTAACGTTTCATTTTTCAGGGTGGAACCAGCAATCCATTGCCTTTTCAGTATGTCTTCCTTCATTTGGAATCACAAGACAGTGCCACGTAAGTTGTCATCTTTCTCATTGGTCAATAGACTTCTCTCACATGGGTGAGGTAGTCTGTTTATCCATTTCCTAGGCAACTTTGCAAAAATAATCAAACTTCATTTTATCAAATTTTGTTTTTATTAATTTTAATCTTTTTGGAGAACTTCAAATGTTAGCATTGTATCTGCATCACCCAAGGTAATTTTCATTGTGAAAGCTGCCTCGAGCTTGTGGGCAACTTTCTTATGCACATTATCTGCCTCTATTCTAGCACTGTTATCTCTGGTCCTATGAATAATGTGAATTGTCCATATGAACTTTTGCTACCATCTCTTAACGTGGTTTTATATTATAAAACTGTATGACAAACAAGGATGGCTTCTTGGGGGGCAATTGGAAGCCACATAGCTGTTGATAGTGGATTACTATGATGGTTAATTTTCGTCAACTTGACATAAATCAGAGTCACCTGGGAAGAGGGAGCCTTGGTTGAAGAATCACCTTAATCAGATTGTCCTGTGGGCATGTCTGTGGGGCAAATGCATTACTTATTGATGTGGGAGGGCCTAGCCCATTGTAATTGGTAGCATCACTCGACTGATGGGCCTGGGCTATAGAAGCAAGCCAGCAAACAGCACTCCCCTATGGTCTCTGCTTTAGTTCCTGCCTTGACTTCCTTCGATGGTGGATTGTGGCCTGGAAAAGTTGTAAGATGAAATAAACCCTTCCCTTCCCAGGTTGCTTCTTGTCAGTATGTTATCATAGCAGAAGAAAGGAAACTAAGGTGCTTATTCTGGAAATCTTGCACCCTTTGAGGCAAGCAACATTTTGGCCTGGAAGTAGAGCCTTGGGACTGTGCAGGGATACCAGGAAGTAGAGGTAGTTAGACCCTCATAATGAAAGAGGATGTAAGGTAAAAAAACACAAACTGTGCCCAAGGCCTTGGAGAACGCTCTCATTGAAAAGCACCCAGGTTAAGCAGATCAGATCTAGGTCAACAGAGTAGCTGGCGAAAGCATCACTCCTCCTTATGCACATAAAACTCATTTCATCTCCTTGAAAAGGTAGGAGCTGGAGTCACTTCCAGCTAATGAAAGACTTAGGGTGAGCAGAGTGGAGGACAGTCACACCTTACATCTGACAGCTGTCTTCGGACCATCAAGGTAAACCCCAACATTTCCTCCTTTGTTTGCCTTTTCCAAGAATAGGCTGCCAAACCCGGGCACCTGCAGCTTTCCTGTCGTTTCCCAAGCTGCTGACATTTTCTCCAGGTCAGAGCCACTGCATGCAAATACCTGTCTATCTATTCACGCCTGCCACTCAGGCAGCGAGGCAAAAAATCTGGACTCAATCCCTGCCTTGGGATAATTGCTTAGCAAACAGGATGCACATAATCCATTTTCATTATTAATACTCCAGTTAGGAGCCAGACTCTGTGTTTGGTTTCTCATAATGAGAGCGGCCTTACAATGGAGGTGATGCAATCTACCATTCAGCTCACAGCACTGTGAGGAGGCAAAAAACTCCCCCCTCCTGTGGCAGATTTAGATTCTAGGCATTTCTGTCGCTGTAAAGCAGCGGGCTAGATGAGCCCACTATTGAAGAGTAAGACGTGCTGATTTTCTTGCCTGGGTGATTTTGTAAAAATGTCCTGCCTGCTCATTTGCTTATTGTTCCTAATCTCCACCCGATAGCTCCTTCGAAGGCATCTGCCCCTTACCACTGCACACCCTGGGAGCAAAACTGCTGGCATGAAGGAAGAGTTTGAAAATGATTGTCAAGCCGTGCTAATTCAGATGTAACCAGCGCAATCCTGGTGTCTGGCTCAACCACGCAGCAGAAACCTGGTTAGATTTTTAAAGGTTATTTTTTTTTTAAATGTGCAAACTAAAGGTGCTTCCTGAAGAGAGTTGAAGGAGTTCTCTGGTGGATTCGCTTCTCCTCCACAACTTTCATTCCATCTCAGTGGAAAGTAGTTTGCTATTAAAAGGAAAGATAATCCATTATCACTGTGAGTCCTGAACCGCCAGGGGGAAGCCCGCAGCTGGCTGGAAGGAAGGCCTGATAACTTGCATTTAAAGAAAAAAAAAAATCAATTGCTCATTGGTGTCTTGCCATCATTCAGAAATAAAGCATAAATGTGACCACAGGTGGAGGGCCCGGGTCCCTTGGTGGGATTTGCGCTCTTCCTGTTTACCTCTGGATGATTAGTTTGAGCCCTGTTTGGATCCACGGTGACTGAGTTGGTTATTTTTATCAGGTTCTTTGGTGACAGGTGCCCAGGTTACAAGAAACAAATTGGCACTAATTGGATAGTCCTGTTGGCATCTTGGCAGGAGAGCCCATCAGTGGCTTCATCTGGGAAGCTGTGCATTAACAGAAAGGGGAAACCTGTGCCGGACATGGCCAAGCTGTTCAGCAGCTCCTGTTTATTTGAATTTGCTTGCTTTAAGAACAAGAGGGATGCTAATTTTCATGAGTATTCTAGCGTTATGGGAAGCAAATACATGTATACTTGCCCTAGAGAGAATCCTTCAATGATAGTATATTTATGAAATCCTTGTTACCCCATTGACCAGGATAATTGATGTGGGATATGGCCCAGTGGCACCACAAGGGTGGCTACGTGGTTTCTCAATGGGCAGGGTCATTGTAATTTTTTTTTTTTTCACCAGTATGCTTGACAGCCAATCTGCCTCATAGTAGTAGATGCAGAGTAAACAACTGTGAAGCAAATGCATATTTGTTGAGTGATTGAATGAGTCCCCAATCTTGTGAGTGAATCACCATCCTTTCAACTTGAATCTTCAACATGAAGAGTTAGACCAGATGTTAGCACTCATCTAAGCAAACTGCCCTCATTGTTCAGATGAGAAGTACTGGCAGGAGGTGACTCAGCTGAGAGCAGAATCCCCATTCTCTGTACCCCTTGTTGGCTATCTCCGTGCTCCTTCTCAGAAAGAGATTTCAGAACACAGGATGCTGCTGCTAATGAACAGCACAACAGACCATGGAGAAAGAAACCTGGCTTCTATATTGGGAGTCTCTCCTGATTATGTGGCCTCCAGAAAATCACTTAACATTATTGGATTTCTGCTGTGCCTGGTCTATTTAAGGAGACCGACAAGTCGCCAGGCAATTATGATAACGAATGCTACCTTTGGCTAATAGGGGAAAAAACCTGGAAGAAAAGGACAAAAATACTAGGCCATGTGGGGGTAAATTATCTTCTAGTTATAAATAATCAGCATGTTGAATTAGAACAGGGCAGGTTCCTAGGAAGGAGCTTGATTTAATAAGTCTTGAGGGTCCCCATGGCTATTTCAGAAGTGACTCACCCAGCATACTCTAACGGTCCACCAGGGGGGAGTAGAGGTCAATTTCTTCTGTACCAGAGGAGGTGGAGTGATTTGTGTTTTGTAATTAAGGGAAGGGAAGGCGGTGGTCAATGCAAATTTGAGGTGTCCTTCTCTTATGGTGGCTTTTATACTGGTGGCTTCTGTATGCAGAACAACCAGAGCTTTGAGTTGTCCCTGAGAACCAAAGCAACCTTATATCCCTGTGGTAATTTCCCAGAAGTAGAAGTCTAGAAAGGAGGAATGATAGCAGGATGGTTTCCTGCTTATAGATAAGTTGTGTGTTCTGGTATCCACAACGAAGAAGCCCAAAACATTTAGAAACAAAGCTAAGCAGACTTTTAGGACAGCAAGTAGCCCAACTGAGGAAACTGGTTGGTCTGGATCCAGATACCCCTGAATATTCATAAAGCAGACAGAAGAGCAACAGAAGTAGCAGTCTCTTTGGGAAGCTTCAAGAGAAAACTCTAGTTTGTTCTACCTGAAACTCTGGAGGAGTACACCATGTTCAAAGATGAAGATTTTTATCTGTGTGAGAGAGTAACTCTAATCCTAGCTCAGCACATCTGTCTTCCCATTTTAGGACATTAGAAAGAGGTCATCCAGGATTCTACTAGACTTGGCTAATTACACATACAATAAAGAAGGCTAATGGGACTCTAGCATCTCGTTGCATTCTGGGTAAGAAGACCATCTTAGTATGATGTTGTGACTATCATATAACTGTGCCATTGGGGAGTGGCTTTGAAATAACAGAAGGCCACTTTGTTGTGCTTAGCTGAAAGAAATAGGGAGATAATTGTATGTGTGTGAACTCAGTTACTACTATTAAGCCAGTATTTATGTACTGCTTTCATATGCCAGGCGCTGCATCATTAAATCATTCAATCCTAAAAATTGGATTGGATTTTTTTTTAAAATGTATCTCTATTTTATAGATGAAGAAACTGAGGCACAAGTAATTTGCTTAAGGCCACACAACAAATAAAGGGCTCAGATTCCAGCCGAGTTGAGCTCTGTACATTATGGCACTAGTGAACATGTCATTTAAGCTATACAGACAGAAACATGCACACGTTATTTTCAGACAAGACAAGCAGCTTTCCTATGAGGCTCATCTACTTCTTTTGACCTTGGCAGTAACGTGGTAGACTACTCATTAAGAGATAGGGTGTGTTGGCCAAGGGGAGGTAGCCATAGTTGCTTTGAAAGAAGAAAAACTATGGTGAAGTTCAGTAAAAGGGATCATCCTTGAAGACAGTAAATAATTATTACATATCAGCAACTTGAATTTGAGGGTGTAGCCTGCTAGGGTTTTTTGTTTGTTTGTTTGTTTGTTTGTTTGTTTTGTATCTGTTTATTATTTTGAATGATTGAGCTCTTAAATTGGAGGCCCTTTCATCCATGCTAACAGCAAGCAAGAAGAAAGCTGTTCACTGCATGCATCTGCTTGTCTTACCTGAGTTATGCGATGTGAGCCATCTTTAGTGTGCCTGAATTTTCTCCCACAGCTCTGTTCTCCCTTCTTCCATGGGCCCTTTCGCTAACATCAAGAATCTTACCTACTCAGCTAACTGGACTCAAAATTTCAGTTCACCCAGAGTAACCTTTAGACCAGAGGGCATGGGAACAGTGGATAGATGGCCCAGTCTTCCCACCCCTGGTGAATGAACCTGGAAGCTGTGACTTAGAGCTTTCTAGAAGGTGTCTGGGTTCTTTGAGACCAGGGCCTCCTTCACCCTTTATTGTTTCTCTCAGTTCCCTTTTCATGCCCCAGTCCCTGATCTATGTGCTCTGGAATTGTCTCTCAAATAATCTAATTGCACTCAAGGTCCTGCCCCAGGCCTTGCTTTGAGTAAAACCAAATTAAGACCTCTTTGAAAAGGGGAGCACATGAACCCTCAGAGCTGACAGTGGTGGAAGTGGAAACTCAATAGAAAAGATTACCTAGGAATATAAAAACCCGGAGAGGAGAGGAATGAGAGAGGTGCCCTCTGTGCCCCGAAGACTCTCCATCTAGAACCTGGGGATGCTAGAACCGCTTTTCCTTTAGGCAAGGGAAGTAGTTCTTTTCTTTGGCTGAGTCTCACACCTTGCTTTTGCTTTTATTAAAGGAATCCATTCTGGAGCTGAGACATTTCAGGGGGGCTGTTTTTATCTGGTGAGTGATGAGAAAGGCCAGCATCCCGAGGATAGGTGTCTGCACTTGCCTCCTGGCTCTGTGAGTTCAGAGGACAAGGATGATGAAAGTCTTAACACGCAAGACAGAAACCAGAAACCTCCCCCAAGCATCTGCTTCCTACTGTTTGAAAGCTAAATGAAATGCTTCCTTCCTCTAGAACTGGAAAGAGTTCTAGAGACAGTTCTATAGACAGCGAGAGATGGAAAGGCCAGGCTATCATGGTTTGCTTCTCCTGCCTTGTTGGTGTTTGGGAGTTATCTTACTCAGGGTTCTTCTTGATGCAGGGTTCTGAAGTTCTGTCAGCATCTGGATCCCATGAGAAGAGGATCTAATGAAAAGAGCCAGGGCAGCAGGAGTGGGGTGTGGCCACAGGCTGGGGCCATTGTTGACTGTAGATTCCAGACAAGTAAAACATAGTATCTTTCTAAAGTGCCCAGTCTTTGTGTGGTTTTTGCTATAACTTCAGGTTTCAAGTGCTAAGATTTAGTGTCCAAAACACTTGGAGCATATTCCGTTGTTTTGTTTGATTTTTAAGAAATATGCTTGCACAGAACTCTGACACAGTAAGGAATGACTAAATATTGAAATTTAAGGCCTATGAAGTATAAAGCAATATATGTTGGTTTCCCCTTCCTCTTGGTATTATGTTTTTCCCCATTCAAGTCAAGAAGCATTTGGGACTAGAAACAGAAAGATCTGAACTGTTGTTTCTATAGACGATCACATTGGGTTAGAGGATGTTACTGCAGCATCTAGATTTGGAAAGGTATGCTTACAAGGATAGAACCCACAAGATAGATGCTGAACTGGCCCATATCAAGGAGCATCTCTGCCTGCATAAACCAGGTCAACTGTAAGGATAGAGAAGGTTCTCTAGCATTCCTCTAGAGAGAGAGACACTGGGCTTCCACCAGGTCTCACTTAGGAGGGTGAACTCATTCAATTCTCCAGCATGTTAGCAAACAGGTGACAGACCACGGGCTTGGCTATGAATACTCAGGGTTGTTTGTTGATTGGTTTGTTTGTTTTTAATTATTGATGTCGGCAATCAGACACAGGATCAGAAACAAGTTAGCATTCTTCCTGGTCTCTGTACATGTAGAGGCAGCCCATTCCTATTTTACAAGCTAGAACAGAAACACAGCAGAGGGAGAAAGAGTTTCTCTTAATGTGATATATTTATCTTGTAAAGGAGGAGAATCAAAGAAGAAATATCATTAAACTCAGCCATGCATCTTAACAGCCATATCCCTCATACAACAGTGGCAACAGCACCATTGTCTAGGTCTACACCATCCAGGTGTGGGTAACTAACACTGCCATGTTCACACTGACTAAATTGACTGATGACACTTCTCTCTGAAGATGTCAAGACTGTTAATGCATGGCAGTATCTGAAGGCCTATCATGGAAACAGAGGGCAGAGTGGTCCAACTGCTAACCACAAAGCAAACAGTCCTCGTTCCATCTCATTATCAGAGGAATTCTTCCTTTCCAAACCCTGAAAAGATTACCTAAAAAAAGTAAGTAAAATTTTTTAAGCAGATTGGCAGTTTTTGTGCAATATGTCTAGGTATGTATTTGGAGGCTAGAAAAATTTATGTTCCTTCTCATCTCAACAGGCTTTGATTCTGTGAAAGGCAGCACAGATCAATACATATCTTTCTTTTAAGTAGAATGGGCAACAATTGTTCTAAGCATGGTCAATTCTTGAATATATGCATCAGACAAATACATAAGAATATCCTTGATAATAGGCTTTCTGTCTTTAAGTGTGTGTGTGTATGTGTGTGTTTAAATGATTAAAACTTCTGTGATAATGATAAGAACTTCAAAGCCATTTGATGTTCTCAGGCAAGAAAAAGAGAACACATAATGGATGTGTCCTAGAGATCTATATATTAATAAAATAGTGTCAACCATATATTAGATACAGATGGTCTATAACTCAGAACAATTCAACCTACAAATATTGAGCTTTATTCTAATGCAAACATAGTACGTATTCAGGGGAGTCTACACTTTGGATTTTTGATTTCCTCTTTTCCTGGGTGACTAATAGGTCATATGAAACTTTTTGGTAGTGCTGCCCTGTGGCATCAAGTCACAATGCCCAGTCAGGCACAGGGACTGAAATTCTGCAATATTCTATGTTCCTCTTTTGGTGTGATGATTAATCTGCACTGCCAACTTGATGAGACTCAGAAGCAACATGGAAACTCAACTCTAGGTGTGCCTATGGGGCTGTTCCTGGAACGTTTAAATGAGGGAAGATCCACCAGTAATGTAGGCAGTACCATCTCACAGGCTAGAGCTGTGGACTGATTGAAACAGAGAGAGTGAGCTGAGATGCCATCTTCTCTCTCTCCTTTCTGAAGACAGATACAAGGCCTTATGTTCCTACAGCCTAGCACTTCAAGCAATGCAGCAATCAAACACTTCTTAAGTTGCTTTTGTGAGATATTTTGTCACAGTAATGAGTTACTTTTCTAATACATTCAAGTGTATTAAGCATATATATTTTTTTGACTTACACTATTTTTAAACTTACAGTGGGCCTCTGGAGGAGGGGAATCAACTATCTTAAGTTAAAAATATCTATCCTTGACACAGCCAGTTCCACAACACCCAGAGGAAGCTCCACTCCCAGGTGCTCTGACACACCCAGGATCAGAGGTGAGCAGGAACCAACATCTGTCCCAACACTGGGAATAACTGGGTCCAGCGGTACCAGGCACACAGGAACTCCGCTAGCCCAGTGACTCAGTTCCTTCCGGTCTGTCTGGGTTAGTGTTCTGAGCAGACCTTGGGCACAAGCTCTGCAGCCAGTCCCACAACTCACAGATAAAGCCACACTCCCAGGTGATTTAACAAGCCCAGGATCCCAGGATCCCAGAATCACAGGAACACAGAGTCAGCTTGATTCTGAAGAGTTCTGACACAACCAGGATCACAGGAAGGACATGCTCCAGTCAGATTTAGCAAGGGCAGGTAGCAC
>NW_022196904.1:157727144-157727928 GCF_008632895.1 Mastomys coucha | reverse complement strand
ACCAGAAAAGAAATTCCTCTTGTCACATAATAATCAAAACACCAAATGCACTAAACAAAGAAAGAATTCTAAAAGCAGTAAGGGAAAAAAAGGCAAGTAACATATAATGGCAGGCCTATCAGAATTACGGCAGATTTCTCACCAGAGACTATGAAAGCTAGAAGATCCTGGGCAGATGTCATACAGACCCTACAAGAACACAAATGCCAGCCCAGACTATTATACCCAGCAAAACTCTCAATTACCATAGATGGAGAAAACAAGATATTCCATGACAAAAAAAAATTACACAATATCTTTCCACAAATCAAGCTCTACAAAGGATAATAGATGGAAAACATCAACATAAGGGGCAAAACTACACCCTAGAAGAAGCAAGAAGGTAATCTTTCAACAAATCCACACAAACCTAATTCCACCTTTTACAACAAAAACAACTGGAAGTGACAATTACTTTTTCTTAATATATTAATTTGAAAATTAATATTACCAACATATCCTAATCGATTGAAATCCAATAATATGAGGAATTGGAAATTTGTTGATTGTCATCCAATTCTCTCTCTAATTTGGTAATTGGAAAAATAGGTCCAACATTGTATAATCTATATACACTGTCAGCTTGTATGTTTGTGACAGTGTCACAAACATAAGGGTCTTGAGATCTTGCTTCTGCTATCTCAGCCTCTCTATATGTAGTATTGTTTATTTCATATTGTTTTTACACTATGCTATGGTTTTCAGAACAGCTTATATATTTCAAAAGTATTTATATACCCAAAAG
>NW_022196904.1:157693856-157726603 GCF_008632895.1 Mastomys coucha | reverse complement strand
ATACTTATTTTTATTGTTATAATATTTTATAAATTTTAAGAAATATGAGAAAAAAGATATTGTAGGTATTGAAGGGGGCATCTCTGGGAGGACCAGTGGTACAAAAGGGAAACAAGAATGTGATTCAATTATATTTAATTGAAATATGTTTTTAAATGTTAACAAATTCAGATAAATTGAAAACATATAACTTTTCTCATCATAATGCAATAAAAGTTTTGTTTTTTTTTTTAAATATCTATCCTTACAATGTCTTGCTTGCACTGCCTTCCCTGAAACCTTACTCATCCATCCTTTGCTCACCAAATGTGTGTCTTCTGTGTCCTTTCTTTCTGGCTTTTCCTCTGCAGTTCTTGGGGGAAGCTAGTTAAATGTAATGAGTAGTAATCATGCTCCAGTCTAAACGCTAAGCTATCTTGAAATTTCTTCCAACTAACAAACATCTATTCCTTTTGAATCTCAGGCAGAACACAGCCAGCTTCTCTGCCCGAATGTAACACAAATGGCCTGCAGCCCAGCTCCTGGTAGACTTCTTGTTCTACTCTGAAATCTCATGAGGCTGGCGTTCACCGACTACAGTTCTACCCGCATTCTTGTCTTCCCAGCTCTGCTAGAATGGCCTGTTGAACTCTGTCAATAGCATCCTAGAGCCCCAAACTCTTCCATGGGTCTACCTCAAAACAGTTCTGAAACACATGACCAGGCTGATCACAACAGCCACCCTGTTTCTTGGTGGCAGTGACTCTATATTGGTTAACTTTCTTTGTAATTGTGTCAAAAAACCTGACAGAAGCAACTGAATGGAGGGGAGATGGATTTGGGCTCATGTTGTCAGAGAACATAGCCCATCAGAGCAGGGAAGCATGACAAGCAAAACAGCTTGATCCATGGTGGCAGGAGCCCACCACAGCAGCTTCTCACATGCTACTACCAAGAATCAGCAAGTATGGGCCAGAGCTATGGCAATTCTCTAACACTTAAAGGCCTGCCTCCAGTGACTAACCTCTACAAACCATGCCTCCCACTCCTTTGGTTTCACAGTACTGCCAACTGGTGATCAACTGTTCAAGCACATTAGCCTATGGGGAAAGTTTACATTAAAACCATACATCATCTGCCTTTGCTTTGTTTGCTCACTGACTGAATGTAGCTCCAAAGACCATACTGAGATGGGACTTTGGATTTTTGTTTTGCTTCTGCCAAGGCAGCCAGGGTAAACAAGTACAGTATGCTTAACTAGAGGGGAGAAACTTTCAAGCCCCCTCCAAAGAGGTGTCGACAGCCCCAAAGTTTGTCTTTCTTTTAAAGTTTTCAACAAATGAATAAATAATTGGTTGGTATCAATATTTAAGTGTGAGTTCCACTCTAGGAAACCCTTCTGCTTATGGATATTCAGTTCTTAACTTCTTAACGGCAAAAAGACTTACTTAGGTTCATATCAGTGTTTTTCTTTTAAGTAACAGAAAAACAACTCCAAATGGCTTAAACAAATGGGACACTTATTATCTTAGTAAGTTTTCCATAATATGAAAGCTTGGGAAATCAACATATTTGGCAGCTCAACATTATCCAGGACTCAAGTTCTTCTGTCCTTCTGTCCTTCTGTCCTTCTGTCCTTCTCTTCCCTCTCTCCCTCCTCCCATTTCTCCCCGTCTCTCCCCATCTCTCCCTGTCTCTCCCTATGTAGCCCAAGGCTGGCCAGTTTTTCTGCCCAAAGTAGCCCAAGTGCTGGGTGAGGAAAATGTACCATCATGCACACATTATCTTTCACTGTCCTCTGCATGTCAACTTATCCTTAGGCCAATGTCCTTGTTCGTATAGGAAAATTCTGTGTATGTCCACAAGGCTCAGTGCTGAACACATGCAACATAGGGAACAGTCACAGGGCAACTACTTTTGCTTCATAGATCTCTGCATTACATCTTACTCAGTATGTGTGATTCTTACCAGTTCCTAGATGAAACTTCCAGGAGGTGCACAATCTTCTACCCATTCATGGTTACTATATAAGCTACATCCAGCTTTATAGTCACACTCAGCTACATACATGATCTTGATCTGTAAGGATGCTGAATATAGTGAGGTAGAAAGAAGATGAATGGTATCCAAGACTGAATTGGATTTAATGTAATGTTTCTCCTTCTCTCCCATCAAATGGCATCTGTGGGCTGGGATTCTACAATGAAGCCACAAGAGACTGGACCAGCCGGAGAGTCGCTGATCAAAAGCATTGCTCCGAACTGTCAATACACAGATATGGTGGCAATCAGACTTTCAGGCCATGCTATTCTGGCTCTGAGATTCCACAGTGGTGGTAAACACTTTGCCCACTCCTGTAGTGGCAGCTCCTGTGCCCTGTCTGGAGACACTGCCAAGAAAAGGGTATGATTAACTCCCTACTAACTCGAGACACAGGTTATAGAAGAATGGGAGATGGCTTAGGGACAGGAAGATTTCACTTTTGTTTATGTAATCACTTCTTTCTATTGCTTGATTTCTTAGACTCCCCCTATCCCCACCCAACTTTCTGAAAGGATTTTACTGTGAAGCCTTAAGTTTTTGATGATTTTGGAACTTGCTGTGTTGACCAGGCTGTCCGTAAACGTTTATCAATCTTCCTGTATCCTGAATTTTAGAGTTGCAAATGTACCTTACCATGACCATCTCTTGATATTTTTAGAAACTGACTCACTCTCTTGGGCACTTTTGTAGGTTTACAGGAAATTTTTGCTAATAGGGCCATTTACCTGCAGTTTTCTTAACAGGATTTGATGCATATCCATTTGGGGTGGTCAGTCGTGACAGCATCTTCCTCCACTCCCCAGAGACTGGAGCTTATTTGTAGACTGTTGCTATTTGGGTCTCTTCGCATTTCCAGTTGGTCCAAGGATGACACCCAGGTATCTAATTTCCATATATCCCATGATACTTGAGTATTTGGGAAACAAATCTCTCACCCTACTAACTCTAGCATGCAGGTTCCTCCAAAGCCTTGTCCCACATTATACTAGAGCTGTTGGCTCCTCTCATATCATAATATTGCTCCAGGGAAGCAGCTGATGTTCTCCCTCACTTCTTCTGGAGGGCAGGAGCCCCTCAGCATAGGAACAACTCTCTGAGAACATTCCTTATAGCCACTCTTCCCTTTATACTCCAGCCTTCTAGCTAAGGAACTCTATTTCCCCAAGGGTCTTTGAAAGAGTGTGAAGGACCTTGAACTCCATGGACTGTGGGGTATTGCCTTACACCCCATTTGTGAGAAGTGCGGTTTTGCCTTAGCACCCAGTTATATGGACCTGGAAACATCAATGGATCAATGGAGCAAGAAGCTCCTGGGTCTGGAGACCTCTTCCTTTGATCCCAGAATACTTATTCTTAGCGTATCCCTCTGAAATATCACTCATCAGTGCTAGAGAGTAGTAAGAAGCCACAGACAAATCCATGTCTATTATTAACTAGGGGTAAGGTTTTAGTGCTCATGGCCACGGTAGAGAAAGGTGATGTATGACCAAATTCAGAAGACTGATACCCAGTGACATCTGCTAATTAAGCATGCAGCATCTATCAAATGATAATGACTTTAGAAATCTCAGAGTCAAGGATTTCTGCCAATAAATTTAATGTACCCTCAGAATCATTATGCTTTTGGAGGTGAATGGCAGAATTGGAGAAAGGGTGGATAGTGGAGCACAGATGGCTATAATCGGAATGAAGATGGGTTGGTAGTGAAAAGTGTTTAGCCACCAGAACCTTAAGGGCTATCAGAACGCTCATGGTTTTCACCTTCTAACAGACAGCAGTTGAGGGGCCACCTCCACCTCTCCCTTTGGGCTTTTTCTCCCAGGGAAATTTTCTCCATGTTCAAGTTTGATTAGGCATGATGCATCTCTTTTTCTCATGGTTGCTCAATGGATATCCCATGTCTCCTTAGACATGCTTATTGGTTCTCTGCTTCCTTTCATCTGTGAGAGAGGGCACCATTGATTGCAAATGGCTACCCAGCATGTTCTTGGGCCTTTGTGCAAACCTCCTTTTCTATCATGACCTGTGAGGTCTTGCTGTCAGCTCCCCACTGTCAATCAAGTTGAATCATGTCAAATTATACAGTGCTACACTCAGCCACAAGAGCTGGGTTGAGACCTAAAATTTCATTTTCACATGCAACTTAAGCCAAGACCTTTTTTTTTTCAGGTCTATAGTAGTATTGAAGAGAAAGTGGATACTAAGGGCCAAACAAGTCAGATAGGAGGCCAAAGTAAAATCCTTTGCATAGGTCCTGCTGAGTCAGGCCACGGTACTTCCCAGACCAGCTCTGATGTCCTGTTTTTTGGATGATACTTTATAAAGTACTCTCTGTCCTTATTAAACAACACATTATTGACATGTTTCTACTTGTTTGTTCTCTGTTGAACATTATGGTCGTTATCTCAACCTCTCCTTTCCATGGCTTATTTTAATGTCTAGGTTTGTCTATGTCAAATTCTCTATACAATGGCAGATTTTTCAAAAATCACTGCTTGAGAGATTGGGCTATAGCTTGAACAAACACTGGGGCTATTGAGAACACACCCAGTACGGGGCATGTATGCATCTGTGACCCTATAGGTTCATAGATCTAGGCAGAATACACATGGGTATGCACACATTTTATGTCTGTAGTCATGTGCTGAGGACGGAAAGACAGCGCTAGGAAGGCAGAGTCAGGAGGTATAAGTGTTCACAGCCTCATTCCTGAACTTATCTTTTATGAGTCTGGTGATGTTGCTCTTTTAAAGGCTGGGGCTGGCTCAGATGCAGATGTGAGGGAAGAAAGGAAGGTGTAGTGGATAGAGGAACTTTCCATTCTGACTACACTCGGAAGCTTAACTCTCTCAATGAAATGGTTCTTGTCTTCACTGTGCCCTGGCCAAAGCCTAGATTCTTTTCTTTCTAGGAAAGGAGAATAGATAATGTTCTGTCTTTGTGATGTCCCAAAGTAGATTCTATTGAGGAAACCATATGGAATGGATAGTAACCATGTATTTTCAGTCTTTCTTGGAGACTGTTTCTCAGATTTTGGGACTTCTCAAAACTTAAACTATTGTGGTTCACACATTCATATACCTCCCATTTCTGGAGTGCTTTATATGCTCACATGCTGGTGTGCTTTCCAGTTTTTAACTCACTAGGCAGGTATGATCATTGCCCTCACTTTACGGGGGTGAAAACAGAGATATAGAAAAGTAAACAACTTACCCAAAGTACCACTGCTGAGGCACGGGAACAGAATTTGGACTTATGTATTCTAGTTTGGGGGACCGAAAGCCTAGTCATTCTTCCAGTTTGTTGCCTTCTTTTCTTCCACATTAGAGGCCAAGGGGGGTCTCTAGATACATGCACCCCCCTATGCTTACTAATCAAGATGCCTGGGACTTGTAGAAAAGGTAACATCAGGAACTTAGCTGTTCTTTGTTCTTCCTCTCCTCCTGGTTGGTAGTACATCCGCATGGAGGCAAGGATAATCTCATCCTAGGGTTCTGTGATACACATCTAATAATGTGTAATGGGAGAAGAGGATGTACTTGGCCTCAATTTGTAGTTACTCGGGTCCATGCTGAGACATCTGCAGAGTGGTTTTCTTTGAGTGACATCACCTGGTTTCTTGAGTTCTAGAACAAGTTATCACACTCACATGACTTAAATGACAGAATCTTAAATCTGTCACTATTTCTTTTTTTTTTTTCTTCATGATTTATGCCATTTTGTATCTTTAGGTATCTCAGTTCTGGAACTGGAGGTCTGAGACTGGCAGGGCCAGGTTCTGGTGAGGACCCAGTTGTTGGCTTGGAGCTGCCATTCCTTTTGCTCCATCTTAATATAGCCAAGAGTAGGGTGAGGATGCAAGCTCTCACCATCATGGGCTGCCTCCAAACTCATGGTTACATCACCTTCTAAAGCCCACATCTCAGGATTCTTGGGATCTGTGGGGCCAGAAAGCAGTGAAACTGGGGGAGCCAGCCCTGAAGTAAGAGTGAGGTCAAGCTGTATCCAGAAAAATCTCATCCTGGAACCAGCAGGGCTAGGGCTGTTTTATTCCTTGCTCTGGGCCTGCACATAAGCCTTATGACCCCTGCCTCCACCACCCTGGGGTAGTCACATAGTCTGGCAGCCCAATACAGGTTTAATTTCTCCTCTCCCTATAAGAACATGTCCACCAAGCACCTGGAATTCCTCTCTCCATACACACGAGTGTTTTCAGCACCTCAGCCTCAGCCAATGATGTACTTACCCTGAAAATCCCTACCCACTCCCCAAGGTTTTTATAGCCCTTGTTACCCACAAGGAGAGAGCTGTTTCACTCCCTCTCAGGAGAAGGCTAATTTCTCCTACACTCCCACAGGAAGACATCCTGTGGAGCCCAGCTTAGTTTCTTCCAGTCCATCAGGTGTATGCGCAGTAATAACTGGATACTCCAAGGGCAGAAGCAGACCTGAGCCATCAGGGTCTGATTACAAGAAGTGAATTTGGTGACAAAACAAACAAAAAAAAAAACATGCAAGTCCTAGTCTAGACAGCTTATTCTCCTTGGTTATGTTTCTTTACTAAGGGCTGTCTATTGCAATGTGTATCTCTAAAGTAGCTTTGTTTGGGTCTATGTGGGGAGTAGGTAATTGGTTTAAGAAATATTTTTAAAAAGAGAAAAATCAGAATTTGGCCTTCAGGTTGGTACACCACTCTATTCTTACTCCTTACATCTATCACTCAGCCAGGTATGCTTGCCCAAATACTCTAAAGATGCAACTGTCTGAATTCTGAGCACTCTTTCAATGCCCCTCAAACTAGGGCTCCTTTTCTCATCTTCTGCTTATAAGGCAATCTTCCACCATATGTATCTCCATCTTCCCAAGCACATCTCTTCTAAATAATTCATGAATGGAGGGACCTGGCAGGTGGTCTCACATCTCAGGATGTGTGTTGGGTACAAGGATTTGTATATGTTCTTGAAGGCTGTGTCTGGGTTCTATGGGACTAGTGACTTTGACAAATGAGAAGGCTCCGAAGGATGTTAGATAGCACAGCCTGAGTTCTAGTGAGGTCAAGGGATAGCTATGTTAGAGACAAGAGAAGCTGGTACCTGAATCATTCTGCTATGCCCTATTCCAAGTCTCAGCCAGGAGACATCAGATCCAGACTCTTTCTATTCTAAATCTCACCAGTATACATCATCACTCACAGACTTGGTCCTAAAGCATTTGTCCAGATACCTTTGTACTCTGTGAGAATAGTCCAAATTCTCTGAGAATGACAGGTACACGCACATCTCCAGTGCACATATTTGTCTTGTATATATCTGACAGCGACACCAGAAATGTCTCTGGAATAAATGAATCACAAAAATTATGTCTCTGGTGGGTTAGAGTATGTCCAAGCAAAAAACATATATTGTAGTCTGAAGGTCCAGTGACTTTATTTGTGGATAGGGTTTTTGTAGAGATAATCAAGGAAAAATGGTTGTTTAATCCAATGTACTGGTACTATTATAGAAAGGCATATTTGGATATGGGTATATCTACATAAATAACAAAGATGATCTGAAGAGACACAGCGGTGCCAAGAGAGTTCTTTTCCACATAATGCTCAGAAAGAATAAATTAATTGGCACCGTGATTTTTGTCTTCTATACTCTAAACCCATGAGATAATGATTTATGTTACTTAAGACCCCTGGTCTATGACACTTTCTGATGGAAACCCTATCAAAGAAATAGAAATACATTGCCTGTTGCTACAAAGCATTATTCTGTGTGATTAGTGCAACTAATCACTTTAAAGGTTTTAGTTCTGTTAGTCTAAGAAAATCTCTATATAGGTAAAATAATATTATTTACCATAGAAGTTAAGAAAACTGCCAGATAGTAAGGGACTTGAAACCAGGATTTGAAACTAGGCATCTTGCTGAGAATATACACTCAACCATGATATGTTAATAATACCCTTTAATAGAAATATTGCAAATTAATAGGCTAGGGTCATACTCACTGCACATATGTTCTGTTTGCTCTTGGGAAAAATATATTTCCCAAAGATACCGAAGTCAGTAACTCCTCATCTCATCCCACATGTTCTTCTTGAAATAACCTTGCCCCTCCTCGCCCAAAGTTAGAGTCGGTATCTTTCTCTTCATGAGACTTGGTACTGACTGTGACTCTCTTGATTAATTGAATGAATGGAAGTGATCCAATGATTAGGCTATAGATGGCCCTGAATGGGTTCAGCGGCTATTGCTTCCTGTCTCTTGCAGCCAGTTGCTATGTAAAATCCAGGTGTTAAGACTACAAGGATTTGAAAAGGTTAAAACATGGAGAGGACCATGGGAGATGCTACAGGAAGGAAGAGAGGGAGACAAAGAACAAAAAGGAGCACAGAGAGGTACCAGGTAGGAGAGGAACATCCATTTCAGAAAGGTATTCATGAACCCAAGCTGGCCCATTTGATGTCAGGGATACCAACAGCGAGGCTCTCAGACTGATTCTCATATCTCTGGACCACAAGCTGAAGCTAAAAATAAAAATGGTGTTTTAAAATGTCAGATGGGGGTCATTTGGTATGCAGTATAGATAGCTGATTAAACTTCAGTTTTAAAATAACTAAACCTTATTACTCTCAGCAACAAACTGAGAGGACAAACACACACTCTGGCATACATGCACACTCCCATTCACACATGCACACTTCCATGCACACATCCACACTCACACAAGACACAATCAAGCCACTCATGCTTGCACAAGCATTTCCACAATTTCCTGAAGACTTAGAAATTATTCTATTCATCAACAAGGGATGGAGTAGAGCCTTCCTTTAGATGAGACCTTGAGGGAACTGTACCTTCTGAGGTTCTAGGTGTCCTTTTTAGCTCTACATCCTCATGTACACCAACTGCCTGTCTCACCAAGGTATTTGGACTTCAGATATTGCCTCCTGTTTTCATCAAAGCCTTCTGACCATTTCCCAACTATTTAGTGCCATTTCTTGGGTCATCCATCAGTGGCTGCTAAAGCTGTGCCAAGTGTGGGGGCTTCTACCACCTTTCTGACCCTCTACCAGTTTCTTCTGCAGAGTTCCTAAGTCTAGGATGGGGGAATAAACCCAGGCCATCCAAACTTCCAAGGCTTTCTTGTTTGCTTGTTCATGACTGCAGGAGGGGTGCTTCTCCAAAATTGAAACTTCATACTGTGCCATTCCTTCATCTCATTTCCAGGCCCCCCTGCTGCGTGACCGTGTGACACACAGTCATTCTGTGAGAATTGAGAAGGATATTGGCAGTTTGGGAGCTGTTGTTCCTGCTTATGTATGCAAAGAACATAATTGCTAAGTGCATCATCTGCTGTAATTTACACATCCACATATAGCACTGAGCAGGGCATTCTCCTCTTCCATGGGTACCCAGGGTTGAAGCTGCGTACACACTCCAGCCTGGAGAGAAGCTGGCTATTTTCCAAGGCCCGAAGCAGCCCAGTGGAAGACTTGAATGGTGTGATTTCCAAGACCTCCAAATGAGACTGGCAGAATTCCTTGTGAGGTTATTTTAGAATGTTCACGGGGAAGATGCAAGGGTTGTCTGCAGCATCTCACCTCTTTTGGCATCCTTTCCTCATGTGTTTTAGGACCCTTGTCAGAATTTCTTGTAATGCCAGATATATGACTCTCTGATCTGTGCAAAAGATGGTTTTAAGTAATGGAGTTTCCTGTGCCTTCAAGACATAAGCCATGGAGCAGAGCAGCTGACTGGCATTTGAGATTAACAGGGACAGGAACTCCTAGGGAGACCTGTCCTGATGTGTCCTGTTGACCAGATGGTTTTCACTCTTGGGTTTTTGCACCCTTTTCTAAGATGGGGAGAAACTTTCTATGTGGATCGTGAGGTGGGAAGAGCTTCTGCAGAGATAAGCAAATGAGAACCTAGCAGCTTTATCCATTCTCACAGCACCACCAGGTTGGCGATGACTGCACCCAAAAGTGAAGATTCTTCCAGAAGCTTCAGGTATAACCAGCACTGACTGCTACATTATACATGTTAGTATAAGGTATAGGTTCTGCTGTCTACTGAGGCTATAGTTTCAGCTTATAGTTATATTAGGATAATGACGAGCTAGTGCATTAGAAAGAACCAAGCAGCTATGTCAGAAGACAGGCCAAGAAGACTGGCAGAAGATTGTAATTCAGGCATATAGGTAAATGGTTAAATTCTCACATTAGGCCTCTAGTGTTTGAATCCCAGCTCAGCCACTTTCTAGCAATGTGACCAGTGACCCTATCCAGCTGCTTAGACCCAATTCTTTTATTTTTGAGATGGAGATAAGACCTATGTCAGTGCCATTGCTGAAGTTCAAAGACTTCAAGCATGTGGAGAGCTAGAAATAGTGCTGGACTCTTGTTGAGACTCAGTGAGTGTTAGAGGAGGCAGCATTCTCATGTTAGTTCCATAGACCAGGAAGGTTCCTTCTAGCCTCAGAGATTTCCTTCATAGGTTCTTCTAGTGACAAACCTCACTTGTAGTTCCCAGGCTCCTGAGCCATTCCTAGCTTCAAAGGGATGGAGTAGAGCTGGCCTTTGGACCACAGTACTGCACTATATACCATTTTCCAGCTATCTTACTGCCGAGTGGAAGGTTAACATCTCCATGCTTCTTCAGTTTCTACATGTGAAATGGGAACAACAGGGCCTACCACTAAATTTCATGGTAAGATCATAAATAGTTGAATTGTGGCTCATAAAAGATAGCTTGGAATAATAATTGAGAGTCAAAATGTCTTGGTTTGACTATAGAGCCAATCGTGTAATCAAGTTAAGACAGGATCACTAGAGTAGCCTGCTCCCTTTTGTCTAGTGTCTTTAAGGGAGAATGGAGATTTGAACACAGATGCTTGCATCGAAAACCCCATGTGAAGACAGACTGAGGAGGCTGTGTGACGATGCCGGAGGCTATAGAAATGCAAGAAGAGTGTTCTCTGAAGCAAGCCATGAGAAACCACATTGACTCTGACAATATTTTGAAATTATACTTTTACCTTCTAAAACTATAAGAACATATCTTTGTTGTTGAGTTTCTTGGGCTGGAGTACTTTTTCACCCCAGAGAACTGATAAAGAGATGAATAGCAGCATGTTAGTTATTGCAAGCATTTTGAAGTATTCACCCAGGAGACTGCAAAGCAAGCAATACAAGGTCCCCATCTGCTAGGCGTGAGGGCTGTGTGGCTTAATGGGCCACTAGAAGAAGAGGGTGAAGTTCAGATGCAAGCTCTTGACAGGTGCTTTTCTCTTCTATGGTGTTCAGCCACTAGAGGGCATTTGAAGGACATTAGATCAATAAGAGCTGACCTCTTATGGTCAAGTAAAGGCCATTCATTCTAATGCTGTACACCCCACTGTGCCAAGAAATGGCACAGAGAATGGATTTATTCATTGGCTTCTTTTACCTTGGGGCAACTCAGGTTGGTAGAGTTAGGGGCACTGAGTGAGTAGGGTGTAGACATCTTAGCATGGATCCTGCTTTACTTGGAGGTCATTGTAACTGCTTCTCCTCCGTCTGTGTAGGAACAGGCAGAATAAAGATGCCCTAGAAGTACAAGAATAATTTTAAGGTGGCTAAAGAGGGCAATGGCAGATCTAAGTGTGATTATATGCCCAGTGAATGTAACCAAACAGGCTGTGGTAATGGAAAAGCATGAGGCTTGGAGAGCAATCATTTGTTCTTTGGAAAGTTGAACTCTTTGACCAAGTCTCATTGAACGAAGAGCCCCATGCTTACCAATCTGGGAAGGGATTGGAGGTTGAACAGGGAAAGGCAAAGCCTGCAGACACAAGGCAAGGATTACACATTTACTTCTGTCTCTTTCGGTGATTGACATTCCAGCCGACCCTGGCTGATTCACTTAACCTGTCTAGGTGATTGCTTCCCAGTGCACGAAACAAGGACAATGCCAGTCATCAGATCAATTTTCTGGAGTTCATTCCAGGCCTCTAATGAAAGGCCCATTATAAACACAAATTGTAATTATACCTGAGAGTGCTTTTTACTCGGAGGAAGCCAGAGGCCTTTTCTGTCTTTGAAACTTCAATTATAAAAGTTAGAATCTTCTGCATTTGTCAGAGGTAGATAAAAATTTATTCGTAATATGAATCATATAAGAGCAGGTTAATGATGCTTGGAATCCAAAAGTGGGACATTACTGATGTGAGCCAATTGCCTGGAACCTGGAGACTTAGAGTCTGGTCCTCAGGTTTTCACTAATTAACCCCGAGACCTTGGCCAAGTCATTTCACCTCCCTGTGCTTTAGCCCCAAATGTTGCAGTTGGATGAGAAATGTGTGCTCTAAAATTCAGTCATTCTTTTCATGATTCTTTTTGCTATATCTAATTATTCTACCATTATTCACAATATTTTAAAAATTTATTTACTTTTATGAGCCTTTTAAATGTAAATGAGTGCTGCATCCTGACTTAAACAGCAGAATCCATAAGATTTCAGGATTAGTGTGCTAGTTTCATATACACAGGGGTATATGTACACACAGGTAACTCACCAAGGGACACATATGCTTCGCTTGTATAGAACTTAAAGTACATTCAGGTAGCATGATGACCACATGCATCAATTGGGAAATGAAACATGCTAGCCATGACTTTCTTGGTTGATTTTAATGTGGTTATGAGACCATGAAGAGAATTTACAAGAAGGCATGAAGGGGAACAGAAGATGAGCTGGTGGTTTTGATAAACTTTGGGTTTGCACTCTAGCAGAATAAAAAAACCTGTAATTTTGTTTTGTTTTGTTTTTTAAGATTAGTAGTGCTTTCTTTCCTAGCTAGATAACTGCATTAGTAGTGCTGGCTACTGCAGCCACGTGAGGTGGCACACATTTAGAATCCCAGGAATCCATCCTGGAGACAGAAGGACAAGAATTTCAAGGGCATTCTCGGCCCTTAGAATAAGTTTAAGGTCATCCTGAGCTACATGAGACTCTGTCACACCCATACAAAAGAAAAAGACTATTATCTAGCAAAAATTGCTAGAGAAATGTTAGTATGGCTAGAGAAATAGTAGAAGAGAAAAATCATTTTAAAATATTAACTTAAGGGGGGAAACTCTACAGTTAGACATAGAAAATAGTTAAGAAATGTGTATGCCTATACTTTCTTCTATGCATGAATACACAGTTCCAAATTAGCTTACAAATTTAATTCAATCCAATGAAAACCTCAATAAATATTTCATTAAAACATATTAGCTTAAAAGTCAGATCTATTGTAAGAAGCAGAGGATTGGGGAGTTTGCTGTGAGAGTTTGTCTTGTAGGAAGCTATACCCGTGAAGCCTCACCAATGTGGCTGCCTAACCATGAAACATGAGCTGAACACAGACAACAATAGACATGTCAAAATAGGTGGGGCCCAGTCTACATAGAGAACTACAGGCCACTAACAAAAACTAGGGGCTGGAGAAATAGTCTTCTCCAGAGAAGAGGACACCAAGTGGTTTTCTAATACCAATTAGTCATCCATGAAAACATATGTACAAGTAATATACAGACTGAGAATATTATAGTAGGAAATGTATAGGTACAAATTAACATGTCTGTATGTGAGAACAACAATGAAGACAGAGGTCATGAATTTAAAAGGCAGTAAGGAGGGAAAGAAATGGGGGAATAAATGTAATAATAATTTCAAAAAGAAAAGAAGATAAAAAATAAAAATTGAAAAATATTGAGATCCTTAAAGAAGAACTTATTCTACAAATTAGCATTCATATTGAGTTTTTCCTCAAATCAACTTGGACAGACTATTTGTTACATAAGCAGCAGGCCTTAGTCACAGTTCTATTGCCATGAAGAGACACCATGACCAAGGCAACTTTTATAAAAGGAAGCATTTAATTGGGAACTTGCTTATAGCTTCAGAGGGTTAGTCTGTTATCATCATGGTAGAGAGCATGGCAGCAGGCAGGGAGGTAGGCATGATGCTAGAGAAGTAGCTGAGAGCTACATCCCATAGGTAGCAGGCAGAGAGAGTAACACGTGTGGGCTTTAGTAACCTCAAATCCCACCCTAGGCCACACACCTCTTCCAACGAGGACACACCCACTCCAACAAACCCACTAATTCTTCCTAACAGCCCATGAACTGGGAACCAAGCATTCAAATACATGAGCCTCCGAGGGCCAATCCCATGAAGACCAGCACAAGCAGGGGTATCTGAGGGCATCAACAGTGTCCAGATTCCACTGCTCTTGTTCTATTCCCAAGGGTGACCTATGAGACTGCTGTCCGGAGGCAAGAGGACTTTGGGCCTGGAGAATGAAGTCTGTATTTAAGAAACGTATCTGTTCATTGCTATTTTCTGTTCTTGGATTCCTTACCATTTAGCGGGGCTAACAATATGCCACAGGTATGGTTGAACTGACAGGGTGTGTATGAAGTGGTGTGTAGGAACATCCAGTGATACACATAGCAAATCATGCTTGAATGGTAGTTAGAGCTGCCTCTGAGGACCATGGCATCAGGAAGGAATTATGAGAGGTTTTAGTCTGTTACTTCTCAAAAATGGAGTTGAGAGTCATAACATATGTTAGCCGAGGCACGTTCGGTGGTAGCTTGGGATGCCACTCTGTTTCTTCAAAGTGGTATTTAATTCTGTCTTTAAGATTCAGTGTCAAGGAAGGCGATAGCATGCTTAGCCATGATAACAATCAAATATAACCATAGAGATACCTAAAGATATTCGGAAGTTCATCTATAAAGGCAACAGCTCCCTTTATTGCCTTAATAGTTAGCTTTGTGCTAAAACAAACAAACCTAAAACAACAATGAAAGCAAACAAAAAACAACTCCCTATCTCCACCATTAGGGACATCAGCATTCTTATACATTTGTTACCCTTTTTATATTTCTTTAAGCACAACGTGATCAGGTTAATATCTGGGTAATTATATTTCTACTTTGCTATTAAGGAAAAACATATAGCCAACTCACCCTAAGCTCCGGGTAAGAAGGGGCCCCATCCCAAACCCTGTATATTAGAGGGCCTTTCCAGCCTTCCTCAAGCTGAACTTTTCACCCTGGGCTAAGAAGGTGAGCAGAAAGAAATGCCTCCTAGGACAGCAAGATGGCTAGGTATGCGAAACTGCTTGCTGTGTAAACCTGATTTCCTGAGTTCAATTTCTGGAACTCACTTAAAGACAGAATGAGAGAACTCCTCAGAATTGTCCTATGACCTCTATACACACACTGTATACATCATACACACACACACACACACACACACACACACACACACATGCACACACACACAAGCACACACCACATCTCCAGGGAGTTTTGGACTCTCTGCCAAGGTGGGTACAGAATTTGAAGGCCTCTAACTAAGCATCTTCTTCCAGGTTGTCTTCCATGGTCAGGCAAAGCTGCAGGCAAATGGAAGCCTAGTTGTGAGAAGTAACCACAGAAAGTGGGTAGTGGGTGTAATGGCTGATAGACCTAGGCAGGGTGGAGTCTCAATATAGGCATACAAAAGGCTGGTCACAGTGCAGAGCAGAGAGCAGAGGGGAGGGTGCACAGTGTGAACCTGACCATGGTGAAAGGAGTAGGAAGATAATGGGGTTGAGCTGTGTAGTCTTATTTCCATTCTAGTCTTCCCCTAGGTCCTGCAATGTTACAGGTAGAATTCCACTGTTGACGAATGTCCACTCTGTGTCCTCTGTCTCCCCCGTCGCTTCCTTTTAGTAGCTCACTATTCCCCAACACTTCTACAGAGAGCTTCATGGACTGAGAAGAAAGGTTAAACTCCAAGATGCTCCTTCTTGTATTAGCAACTGCTGATCCATTGCACTCTCAAGCATCCCTGATAAAATGTCTCCTAGGAATCATACCATCTTAAAATATGAAGAGAGTTCAGAGGCCATTTCTGAAGTGCATGAAAAATGAAACCAGAGAGATGCACAGATAGATGGAAAAACAAACCTTCAACTCCCCTGGAATTTGATCTAACTTGCTGCACAATCTTATCAGCCTTCAAGGCACACCATTATTAGCCAATGTGATTTATTACTCCAAACGTGGTCCCCTAGGCCAAGGGGACTTCAGTTATGACTCTTTGGAGTCGTGTTTGTAGTCCCTGCACAGCAGAGGAACCTGGGACCATTTACTATCTTCTAAACTAGGTGGATATTGTAACTCCTAATCAATTTCATATGACTCTGAAGAACTTCCCAAACTGTATTTCATTAGTCATATTTCTGAGTGCTGATGGTTACTATTCCTTTTCTGAACTATTGCCTGACCTACTTATTCCCTCTGCTCTGCTCTTGACTTATGATGGAACATACACTTTCCTAAGACATGTCAGGAGCCAATGAAAACTTCAAGGCTCTTGCCCCTGGTGTCGGTATTATGCCTATCTATATTCAGGGCCTCAAGTCAGAAAGGCAATGTTCATGAATTTGAAGATGGGGATATCTGGAATAAAAGATAAGAATGTAACCTTAAAACCTTGTGATTTCTCCAAACACAGAAACAGCTTGAAGGAAAATAATTTGGGCAGCCAAAAAACCATCAACCTATTTTCTTTTTCTTAGGAGAAAATGAAAAAAAAAATCCAGAAAAGACAAGAGACCTAAGAACCAGGTCCAGGTAACCATTCAGAGTAAAGGGATGCTCTGAGTCGTTAGCATTGTTGAAAATATCGATGGGACAAAGGGAATGCCAGAGGATGTCTACAAGAGAAATCAGCAGCAACATTGCTTAGGTCAGTGAGGGCCAGAGCAGCATAGAAGTCAGAAGCAGACTGGAGTAGTTGGAAGGGCCAGTGCTCTCTGTAGAAGTAAGAGGCGGTGATGAAGAGAAGACCAACATGTTGTGTGCAGAGGAAAGAGTGAAACAGCTCCAGGCTAACAGTGTGTACAGACCTATAGTCAGATCACAGACTAGCCCCCCAGTGTGCTCAAGGAAGGCCCATTTATTGTTGGGGCCTAGAACTGACTTCTTACTCTTTCCCATGATACACAAATGGATGATTTTCCCAGGCTATTGGTCCCTGCCACTTCCCTCTCATCTCCTTAAAATACCAAGAAATGCTAATGTTCAAGAAACAGGAAAGATTTTCTTTGGGGGGGGGGACAACATTTCCCATAGCCACAAACAACAGAAGGCAGTGGTAGATTCTGCAGTGTTGACCATAGCCTAGAGGAGGCTCTGGCTGGGTATGCAGACTTTCTTCTGTTTGTAATCATTTGGCCTACCTCCCACCTGGCCTCTGTCTCCTATGCCTTGAGTGGATGTAGACACAGTGAAGTGTCTGATGCTTCTGGTTTAGGGTGGAGACAAGAGAAACATACATTTTGAAGCGCTTTAGGAGACTATGGGTATCTCTAGGAGGTTTTGTTCTGCCACAACTGTGGCAGCAGTGGCCTCATGGGAAGGCTCACAAGATGCAACACAACATCTTTGCCTATCAAGAAGGAGTTCAGGGACAAAGCTCACTGCATTGTGAATGCCCCACAAGGTAGAGGTATGACACAGAGTCAAAGACAGGAACTTTTACGAAGCGGCCTTACAGAGTCAGCCAGTGCTTGTTTCCAAACAGGGCTTTGCTTGTTGACATTCTCTGCCATGGTACCTTCCGGTGAGATGGGTCAGAGCCTAGATTACATATAAATGATCTCAAATACACCCAGTTACTTGAAAAGCAAATTATATGTACAGGTATCATTTTGTTGATCCACTCCCTGTGATCCCCCTTACAACTTGTGCCTTCCTCTCTGTGAGTCACACTTGAGAGCTGAGTAGGCCAAGGCCGACAATCTGCTGTGAATGATGTTAGAGCTCAGGAAGGACAGTGACCAGACACTGAAATCTCTTTGTGGATTCTGTGTCACGGGAAACAGTAGAATGACGTGTCTTTGTGAACATACCCTAATTACTGTGTGGACTTTGATGTGAGTAGTCCTCGAAGGAGAAAAGAAAACATACAAGAGAACGCAGCATGTAGCATGCAGCATGGGGCTATTTGGACCCCACCCCTACCCCCTTTGCCAGGACCCAGTGCTTTCCCAATGAACCAAACTTTTTATTTAAGTTTGGAAACATTGGTCTTGTCAGAGTTGGGGAGAATTTTGAATTTTAGTAAATACTCATTTGTGTTTGATGAAATGCCCTTCTCAACCTCAGCGAGCGACTGACCAGTTAGTCAGGCACTGATTGGCTTGGCTCTGCCAGCTTCACACTTTGGTTAGGTGCTAACAATTACAGATGCTTTCTGACTTGTGATCGGACTTAAAATTTTTTAATTCTATGATTGTACAAAAATTGGAACTTTGTGATGTGTATTCCATAGCAAGTGTACTTCCAGTTCTGGTCTTCTAGAGTAGCGATATGCAGTGGGATAATCCATTATGATGTAGGGCAGTGGTAAACTATAGGTGTAGTCAGTCAAACTGTTACGGGGGAAGCAACGGATAGTCCTACTATGTGCTTGGGTAATAAGCCATGATGTTCAGTGAGTGAACAGTATTAGATGCATTTTTTTTTTTTTACTTAGGTTATTTTCAACTTATGATGGGATTATCAGGATGGAACCTATCATAGTCCAGGGACATGCCTAAAGCCATCCAAAGTTTACACAGAATAATAGTAGCACACTGACCATTCTGACACTTACAAATGTTATAAATTCATATATATTTAACTCATGGGAAATTGACATGTTACCACTATAGGTTACACACACACACACACACACACACACACACTTCAAGTTAAAATGTATCAGAGCATTTGAAATATAATCAATTGTCTCCACCTTTGAGTCACAGGCTAACTTACTATTGAGGAGACTGTTCTCCATTTCTTCACCTGCTATTAGCAGGTAGACATGCTACTGAGTTCTGTAAGTAAATGCAATATCTTACAACTGTCTTGAATTTACTGACTAGTTCTAATACTTTAATTGTTTATATTTTTAGCATATATGCCCATGTGATCTTCAAACAGAGATTTCTTCCCTTTCTGTGTGTAGGTCCTTTATTTCTTTGTCTTGCCTTCTGGCTGGGACTTGGAACACTATGTTGAATAGAAGCGGTAAAGTGGACATTCTGGCCAAGGTTTAGAGAAATCAAAAGGTGACAAGAACCTTTTGGGAAAGAGTCTCTCAAACAAAAGATGCCAGGGATATTGGATACAAAATGGATTGGCAAAGGGACAAAGTGAAAGTTTACCTCTCATTATATATAAATTTAACTTAAAATGGAAAAAAACTAATAAAAGACCCAAATTATGAAATTATTAGATAAAACATTAGGAAACGTGCTTCATGATCTTGGGCAAGCCAAGAATATTTTAAGATCTACCTCCCAAATACTCATACCCAAAGCAAAAGTTTATTAATGAGATTATATTAATGTAATACATTTCTACATGGTGAAAGAAATAAAAAAAAATGTGAGGAGAAAACCTTCAGGATGTGTGAAAATATTTGTGAGTTACATAACTGGCAAAGGGTTACTATCCAGAATAATAGTCTCTAACAGCTTAATACCAGAAAGTCTGTTAAGCCCCAGACAAAGTTCTTATAGATGTTTCTCAGAAGAAAACATACAAGTGCCCAATCAGAACAGAAGAAAGGCTGAGCTTCACTCATCACCAGGGATATGAATATCAAAATCAAAATCATGAATCACTACACACAAGTGAGAATGACTCTGAAAGGTGATGCATGTTAGTCATCATGTGGGACAAAGGGGACCCTTGAATGGTGTTAGAGAAAAGATCCATTAGTACAGCCATAATGGAAATTAGTATGGTAATTTTTCAAACAATGAAAAAGTAAAACAGCCATAGGATTTAGAAATGCCAGCACTGGCTATTTTTCTGAAAGGATTGATGGCAGTATGTAGAAGGGCTACATGCACAACCATGTTTACTATAGAACTTCTTTATTTATTTATTTACATTTCAAGTGTTATCCCCTTTCCAGATTTTTCCTCTTCAAACCCCCATCCCTTCCGCTCCTTACCCTGCTTCTATGAGGGTGCTCCACCACCCATCTACTCACTCCCACCTCACTGCCCTAGCATTCCTCTACACTGTGAAGGGCATCAAACCTTCACAGGACCAAGGGCCTCCCCTCCCATTGATGCCAGATAAGGCCCCTTCAGCTCCCTCAGTCCTTCCCCTAACTCCTCCATTGGGGTCCTTGTGCTTAGTCTGATGGTTGGCTGAGAGCCTCTGCATCTGTATTGGTCAGGATCTGGCAGAACTTATAATAGCTAAGGACTGGAATCAATCTAAGTGTCCAGCTGCAAATGTATAGGATGATAGAATATGTCTGCAACAAGGGGAGACTAGCTGTCTGTAAAAAGGATCAAATCCTTTCATCTGTAACAGTATAGATGGATCTGTAACATATTAAGTGAAAATACAAGCACAGGAAGACACACATCACATAATGTGGAATCAAAAGAGATCGTTTGCAGAAAGCAGAAAGCCCAGAGAGTTGGCTCTGCCACTCAGAGCTTTTGCTGCTTTTGCAAAAGACCTAACCTTGGTTCCTAGGACCCAACTTCCTGGAACTCCACCTCCAGGGAAATCTGACATCCTCTCTGGCTTTCTCAGTCAGTTGCACTCATGTTCACAAACTTGTACACATATGTGCACACTTGAACACACACATGTGCATACACATACACACAATTTAAAACAGGAAAAAAATCTTTAAAAAAGTGGTTACAGAGACTAGTGAGTATAGAGAGAATCAGGGAGATGTTGGGCAGTGGACACCAAGTTCTAACTAGTGGGAGGGATATGTTCTGATGCTCTTGTGCACTGTACATTGATTATAGTTAATGTGTAACATGCCTTAAAATAATCAAAGAGAATTTTGAGTGATTTCAATACAGAGTCATGATAAATTTGAGATAGAGGATATTTTGATTAGTGTGACTTTATTATTATAGAATGTATACATGTATTGAAATATGTTGTATCCCCCAAACATGCAACTATTTGAATAAAATCTTAAAACAGCATAAGCTTTCCTGTGGATAACAAGCGTACTACTGGCTACATTTCACTATTGAATTTTCACTATAGCTTATTACCATTCACTCCTTGAATTTACCTGTGAATCAATGATTCAGAATTAAGGTATTTTGCTGAAAATATAGATTACATGTTTTTAAAATTTCACTCTCAGATGTGCAACATTCCATGTGTGTGTGTGTTTTTCCCCTAATTTTCTTAAGTCAGATGTGAAGATGATTTGATGGAGACTGTAAATGAAGTCATGCTCAGTATTGCTTTATTCCTTCCTGCTTGCATGACCAAGCCATGAGAAGAAGCCTCAGTATTGTCCCCCTATAGAAAACAAACTTTGGAAATGAGTCCAGCTGCTGTACGCAGAGCCCAACCTGGCAAGTCAGTGAGCACAGAAGGAATTTCAAAGACAGGTCTAGTTTGAGAGATGATAATCTTCTGACAGCCAGTTTTTCTTTGAGGACACCCAACGTCTTCAAATATGCCAGCCTTCCTTACACTGAACAATAATCTAGGCTAGGATGCTTTTATCCCAGCCTCTTCTTTTTCTTCAACAAGGTCAGATTTGTACAATGGTCTAATGGGACCCCAATCTGCCATGTTTTCTTTTACTTTAGGGAAGCCTTAGGTATTTCACTCAATTTAATGCTCTGTTTTGGAGAAATACAACAATGAAACACATGGTTTAAGTGGAGTTGGAAGGACTTTACCTGTGAGTTATCTTGTTGGAACATGAAAGGCATAGTATTAGAAGCACAAATAAAAAGTTCACTGTGTGTCATGAGGGTGGAGAGATGGCCCAGGGGTTGAGAGTGCTGTTGCAGAGGAACTTAATCAGGCTCCCAGCACCCACTTCAGTTAGCTCACAGCAAGCTGTAAATCCAGTTTAGAGTGATCCTAGGCTTCTGGTCTCTACAGTTACTTGCTCACATGAGCACATAGCCTCATATACTTACAAATAATGGAGAAAATATCTTAGAAATACAGGGGGGAGCCACATAGTTGGCTCAGAAGGTAAATACACTTGTCACACATGTGTGACCATGTAAGTTTGATCTTGGGATCCCTCAGTGGATACAGTATAGATTCCCAAAAGCTGTCCTCTAACCCCCACACTTGGACCGTGGTACCTATGCAAACCCCATCCCCACTAATAAATGAGACGTAAAGGTAATTAAAATACAGTGGGAGTGTTTGAAAAACAAATATGAATTTTTGCTGTGTCTAAGTAGCTAATGACATGGTTGATATCAAAAATAAAATAACTATACATGTACAATGGATGAGGCAGGCTTTCTAGGAATTTTGAAGGAAGATGGTACCTCTGGCCAGAGCATGCTGAAATAACGTTTGAGGAGTGTGCAAAAGCTGGCTGCATCTTAATATAAGGAGCCACTAGGAGAAGTACATTTTATCATGTAACTGCAACTCCATATAACACAATGGTGGTCAGGAAATGCTTTGCAGTGATTTTTTTAAATAAATGTTTTTGAAATTAAAATATAATAACACTATTTTCTTCTTCTCTTTCCTTCCTCTAACCCCTTTCTTGTACTTTCCTTCTCTTTCTCAGATTCATGGCCTATTTTCTTTAATTGTTTTATATATATACATATATATATGACAATTATAGTTATAGACATAACTATATCCCTAAATATTTAAATATAACCTACTCCATCCATAACCTACTCCGTCCATATAATGTTCTTTGTACATATATAATTCCAGGGCTGATCACTTGGTATTGGATAATCAATTGGGTGGCTATACCCTGGGGAATATTTTCTCTCACTCTCAGTACTCTATAGTTGACTTTAGCTCTTTGCCTAGGATCGAGGCCTCTTGAAGTTTCTCTCTTCCCATGTTAGCATGTCTACTGGTGTCACCCTTGTCAAGTCTTGTTAAGACAACCATGTTGTTGAAACTTCATGGATTCAGCTTCCCTGACATTTCCAGGAGATATAATCTGTCAGCATACCTTTGGTTCTACTGACTCTTACAGTCTTTCCACTCATTTCCCACAATTTCCTGAGCCTTAGGTAAAGGAGTTCCACATTATGGATACATCAGTTGGGACTGGACAACACAGGATTGTTTGTTCTCTGCATTTTGATTAGTTGTGGTTTCTTTAATGGCCTCTCTCTGTAGCAAAGAGATGTGTCTTTGGTGATGAGGGAGAGCTCCACTCATCTGTTGAGCTAAGAATAAATATTTATAATGTAATCAGAAATAATGCTTGTAGCAGTGTTACTGTCCAGCAGTAACGTTAAGGAATGGGTTACCTGGAAATATGGAGTTGGAAAGAGATAGGAGGAGATAAAAAGAGATAGGAGGAGGTAGGCTAGCCATACTGTACCTTACCCATGTGGAAGGATAAAAATTAGACAACACGAGCTGTGATCATTCAGTCATCTTGAATTTTTAATGTACATCCTTTGTTCCCTCAACAGGTATAATACCTGAGGCAAAACCACTCCCCCCAAGTACGTCAGCATGTCAGTCCAATCAGCGACTTCCTTTTTTCTCTGCAGAGGTGGAGCTTCTGAATGTAACTGGAACCAGGTTGCAGGCGTGGCAAATAGCAGGAGATGGGCAGAGAGATGTGGTTATGAGAGGCAGGCTTCAAATCAGGAGGGTAACATAGCAGTAGCAGGTTCTCCTCTAAGACGTATGACTTTACCAGTCCCAGATAGTTGGATAGGTTTTCAGTACAAGGCATAGTTTCCCTCTTGCTGAGAGAGGGCCTTTAGTCCAATTAAAGAATAACCTGAAAACTGCGGATAATATAGAGAGTTCATCAGGAGCATCATTTAATTTCCCTTTAATAGAATCTTAATATTAAGGCAGAACATTTGTTGCTTAATTTATTGTGATACAGAAGGGTTACCCAAACTCCACACTTCAGATTCCTGGAGCTTTTAATACCATCCATTTTTGCTCCTCCAAGATATCTACCAGGAGACTGAGTCTTTGAAACATTCCCTTGTCCTGTAAACTAAGGTTCCTCTTGACTGTAATGGTTTCTGATGTCCTTTGCAGTTGTGACAATTCCTCCTTAGGTACTTTGTAGAATATTTCCAGGTATGTTTTGTCTGATATTTCTGTCATATAAGGTTCAAGCAATGGAGAGGTATGTTTCAGGGGAGGAAGACCACAAAGAACCATTCTCAACAGGTCATAGTCACAGTGGCTACTGTCAATTACCAGTGGTACTATTAGCCTTGATCTTCTTGCTGCAGTAGTGTTGGCCAGATTTTTCCCATGTAAAGTTACTTCTTTCATTTTCTTCTGTTTCATTTACTGTACCCTACTGTACCAAGACAATGCATACAGTCTATATTTAAGACTAGGAAGTTAGGCTCTCCCTATTTGAGAATGGAGTGTTTTCCTGGAAGTTACTTGGAATTTGTGTGTCTAGGAAATCTTTCTTCTTTCCTATGTACCTATTAATTTTGTCATTTATTTAGATTAGCACAGCCACATATACATATATACATATATATGTATTTGATTTATAAACTAATAAGTCTTTATTGTGTTGTTCTAATCATCACAGATGTAGCTTCTGAGAGTTCTTTCAATTGGACTATTGGCTTTGTCTTCTTGATGTCTCTACATCACTGTGACTTATAAGAAAACAATTTTACTATAGCTTTAGGTTTTTGGTACCACAAGATGCTCCAGACTTACTTTATGTTGTCCATTTCTAGTCCTTAGCCTTGCACCATTTATCTAAAAAACTCTAGTATTTTTTCAACTTAAATTCCAGTTATTGCCTTCCTCCCAGTCCCTCTCCCATAGTTTCTCATCCCGTTTCTCCTCCCCCTTGCCTCTAAGATGGTGCTCCCCCACCAGACCTTCCCCTTCCCTGGGGCCTCAAGTCTCTTAAGGATTAGGTGCATCTTCTCCCACTGAGGCCAGATCAGGCCATCTTCTGCTATATGTGCCAGAGGCCTCAGACCAGTTTGTGTATGCTGCCTGGTTGATGGCTCAGTCTCTGGGAGCTCCAAAGGAGTCCAGATTAGTTGAGACTGCTGATCTTCCTATGGGGTCACCCTCTCCTTTAGCTCCTTCAGCCCTTCCCCTAATTAAACCATATGGGTCCCTGGCTTTAGTCCAATGGTTGGGGGTATCTGCCTATGTCTTAGTCAGCTGTTGGTAGGGTCTCTCAGAGGACCCTAGGCTCCTGACTATAAGCATCAGTAATAACGATTTCTAATTTTCTGAGGAACAACCACATTAATTTCCAGAATGATTGTACAAGTTTTCAATTCCACCAGCAGTGGAGGAGTGTTTCTTTCTCCACATCCTTGCCAACATGTGTTGTCATGTGAGTTTTTTATCTTACCCATTCTGATTAGTGTAAGGTGGAATCTCAGGGTCATTTTGATTTGAATTTCCCTGATAACTAAGGACTTTAAACAATTCTTTAAGTACTTCTCAGCCATTTGAGATTCTTCTCTTGTGATTTCTCTGTCTCTAGCTCTGTACCCCATTTCTAATTGGGTTATTTGGTGTTTTGGAGGTTAACTTCTTGAATTCTTTATATATATTTTGGATATTATCTATCCACACAATGAACCTCACACATTAATAGTGGGAGACTTCAACACCCCCCTCTCACAAATCATGGAAACAGAAACTAAACAGAGAACTAGTGAAACTAACAGAATTATAAACCATATGAATTTAACACATATATACAGAAATTTCACCCTAATACAAGAGAATATACATTCTCAGCACCTCAAGGAACCTTCTTCAAAATTGACTATATAATTAGAAATGAAACAAGACTCAACAGATACAAGAAGATTGAAATAATCCCATGCATTCTATCAGATCACCACGAACTAAGGCTGGACTTCAGTAACAATAAAAACAACCAAAGGCCTGCATACTCATGGAAACTGAACTCTGCTCAATAACATGATCAGGGAAGAAATAAAGAAACCAAAGACTATAGAATTCAGTCAAATGAAGACTCAACATACCAAAACTTATGGGACAGAATGAAAGCAGTCTTAAGAGGAAAATTCATAGTGGTAAATGCCTTCATAAAGATATTGGAGAGATCTCATACTAGCAACTTAACAGTATACCTAAAAGCTCTAGAACAGAAAGAAGCAAACACAATCAAGAGGAATGGACAGCAGGAAATAGTAAAATTCAGGGCTAAAAATCAACCACCTAGAAACACAGAAAACATACAAAGTCAACAAAACCAAGAGCTAGTTCTTTGAGAAAATCAACAAGAGAGATGAACACTTAGAAAACTAACTAAAGGGCACAGAGACAGTATCCAAATTAACAGAACTGAAAGGGAGACATAACAACAGAAACTGAAAAAAATTAAAAAAAAATCATCAGAACCTACTACAAAAGCCTATACTCAACAAAATTGAAAAATCTAGATGAAATGAATGATTTTCTAGAGAGATACCATGTACCAAAGTTAAATCAAGATCAGGTAAACTATCTAACCAGTCCCACAACCCCTAAGGAAATAGAAATATTCATTAAAAACCTCCCAACAAAAAAAACCCAGGGCTGGATGGTTTTAGTACAGAATTCCACCAGACCTTTAAAGAAGAGCTAATATCAACACTCCTCAAACTATTCCACAAAATAGAAACAGAAGGAACATTATCTAATTCATTCTATGAAGCCACAGTTACATTGATAGCTAAACCACACAAACATCCGACAAAGAAAGAGAACTTTATGCCAATTTCACTCATGAATATTGATGCAAAAATAATAAAATTTTCACAAACCGAATCCAAGAACACATCAAAACCATCATTCACCACAATCAAGTAGGCTTCATCCCAGGGATGCAGGAATGGTTCGATATAAGAAAATCCATCAAAGTAATGTAGTATATAAACAAACTCAAGAAAAAAAGTCATATGATCATCTTATTAGATGCTGAAAAATCGTTCAACAAGATACAACACTCCTTCATGTTAAAAGTCTTGGAGAGATCAGGAATTCATGGCATATACCTAAACATAATAAAAGCAATATTATAGCAAACCAATAGCCAACATCAAGTTAAATGGAGAGAAACTAGAAACAATCCTACTAAAATCAGGAACAAGACAAGGTTTCCTACTCTCTTCCTATATATTCAATATAGTAGTCAAAGTTCTAGCTAGAGCAATTAGAGAACAAAAGGAGAATGAGGGGATACAAATTGGAAAGGAAGAAATCAAAGTATAACTATTTGCAGATAATATTTTAATATTCACAAACTCCACTAGAGAAGTCCTACAGCTGATAAACAACTTCGAAGTGGTGGGATATAAAATTAACTCAAATAAGTCACTTTCCTTTATACAAATGATAAACATGCTGAGAAAGAAATGAAGGAAACCATACCCTTCACAATCACCACTAATAGTATTAAATGTCTTGGTGTAACTCTTACCAAGCAAGTGAAAGATCTATATGACAAAAACTTCAAATCCCTGAAGAAACAAACTAAAGTCGATCTCAGAAAATGGAAACATCTTCCATGCTCATGGATTGGTAGAATTAACATAGTGAAAATGGCCATCTTACCAAAAGCAATCTACAGATTTAATACAATCCCATCAAAATTCCAGCACAATAATTCACAGACATGGAAAGAGCAATTCTCAACCTCATACTGCAAAGCAAATATCCAGGATAGCCAAAACAATTCTCAACAACAACAACAAAAAAGGTTTTCTGGGGGAATCACCATTCCTGACCTCAAGCTGTACTACAGAGCAATAGTGATAAAGATCACATGGTATTGATACAGAGACAAACAGGTTGATCAATGGAATAGAATTGAAGACCCAGAAATAAACTTACACACCTATGGACTCTTGATATTTGACAAAAAAGCCAAAAACATACAGTGGATAAAAGAAAGCATCTTCAATAAATGGTGCTGGTATAACTGGTGGTCTGTATGTAGAAGAATGAAAATAGATCCATATTTATCACCTTGCACAAAGCTCAAGTTCAAGTGGATCAAGACCTTAACATAAAAGCAGATACACTGAATATAATAGAAGAGAAAGTGAGAAAGAACTTTGAAATCGAGTTGTTTTGATTGGTATTAGAAACCAAGATCTGTGACACATTGAATTTTCCAAGTTCTGGGCTGACTTTTCTATAGCACATGGATATGACCAGCAAATGAGGGAGCCTGAGACTAATAGGAATTATTGGAACTATCCTGAGAGATGGAAGGGTCCTTACAGATATTCAGAAGACAGAGCTGAAGAGATGGCTCAGTGGTTATGCAAACTACTCTTGCAGAGGGCACACCTCCCATTCCCACCATGTACATCAAGTGGCTCCTAACTTTCATAACTCCAGTGATATCACTGGTCTCTGAGTCACTTGCATGTATGCATATGTACCAACACCTAGATACACATACACATAACTTAAAACAATCTGATGACAAATTTATTGGAGAGGCTGTGGAGCCAATTTAGGAGCTTTTTGATGTAATCCACCATAAATTATAGTCTGTGCATGGGCTTTGGGCTTTTTTTTTTTTCCGAGATAGGGTTACTCTCTATAGCCCTGGCTATCCTAGAACTCACTCTGTAGACCAGGTTGGCCTCGAACTCAGATATCCGCCTGTCTCTGTCTCCCAAGTGCTGGGATTAAAGGCATGTGCCACCAGTGCCCGGCTTATGTATGGGCTTTTTATATTTGTGAAAGAGAATCATCTGTCTAAACAACTGACCTCAACAAAAGTTATCAAGAAGCCAAACCAGGGCTGTGGCTGGCCTTGGTCCTGGGGACTTCTTAGCTCAGTCTTCAGCAGGGGCTGAGGTGATAGCAGTCACATGAGTGCATGGATTATTGCTCAGGCTTATTTCAAGGCCCAGCAACTTCTCTGCATTCCAGTGTCCTTGTTTTTGTAACCAGGAAATGGATCAACTTAACATATGTGCTTTTGAGGATTAAGTGTGCCAGGGTATGTGAGTGGATTGTCACATTTACTGACAAATAAGATGGCTATATCAGGATTTAGTATTAAAATACCACCATCAACCATGACATAAAAGGTGTAATATTTTTTCTTTTAAAGAAATTTTAGTATCTAGTTAGCATTAAATTATAATATTTAAATGCATGCATAAAAATTTTAGGAAAGTTTTTAGGTGGATCTAGTGAGATGGCTTATGGGTAAAGACACTTGCCTCTGAAGCCTGATGAAGTGACTTTGATGCTAAGAACCCATGTAGATGTGGGAGTCATGAACTGACTTTACCAAGTGTCCTCTGATCTCCATACTTACACAATGGCAAGTATGCACCCACAATAATAAAAATAAACAAAATAAAAATTTAAGGTTTCTAAATGAATCATTCCTTCAAGATGACAAGAAGTAAGAAATGAGTTTCTAGAAAATATGACTTGGATGGGTTGTCCTCGATGTCCATTGTCTTTCTTTCTTTCTTTTCTTTTTTTGATTTTTTTATTAGATATTTTTCTTTATTTACATGTCATATGATTTCTCCTTTCCCAGTTTCCCCTCCAAAAACCAACCAACCAAACAAACAAAAACAACAAGAACAAACCCCTGTTGCCTCCCCCCTCCCCATGCTTGCCACCCCACCCTCTCCCACTTATTGGCCCTGGTATTCCCCTACACTGGGGCACAGAACCTTCACAGGGCCAAGGGCCTCTCCTCCCATTGATGATTGACTTTGTAATCCTCTACAATACACATGGTTCCAGAACAATCAGTCCTGCCATGTATAGTCCTTGGTTAGTGGTTGAGTCCCTGGGAGCTCTGAGTGTACTAGTTAGTTCATATTGTTGTTTGTCCTATGGGGCTGCAAACCCTTCAGCTCCTTTGGTCCAAGGGAAAGTTATATCAGGGATCATGAAAGTTTACTGTGACTAACAGTAAAATCCTAGGCTAACATCATGGTGTCCAAGAGATCATCAATAACAGTGAGTGAGTAGGAGAAAACTAAGGAAGAAAACCAATATTTTCCACTCAGAAAACCAGGCTATTAAATGTTTTCATTTGGTGTATTTATTAGTGTGTTTAGTCTCAATATCAAAGGATGGGGGTGGGGTGGGACTTCATACTTCCCAAAGCTCAAGATCAGGGTGCTGTGTGGGATGATTTTCTTGAGGCCTCTCTTGATTATTTATGGTCAACTGATTTCTCATTGGGTCTTCCCAAAGTATTCCCCTCAATATATGTATGTGTGTATATGCATGTGAGTGTATTTATGTGTGTGTGTGTGTGTGTGTGTGTGTTTATGTATGAGTGTGTGTATTTATGTGGAGAGACTTTTCTTGTCTCTTTCTTTTCTTATATGATGTACTAGCTAGTGTTACATGAGCATGACACAAGAGCCAACTGAGAAGAGGGAACTTCAATTGAGAAAATGGCACCATAAGATTGGAGTGTATGTAAGCAAGCCTGTAGAGATTTTTTTTTTTAAATTAGAGATTGATGATAGAGGAAGGGCATACCCACTCCATTATGGATGATACTACCCTGGGCTAGTGGTCCAGGGTTTTCTAAGAAAGCAGACTGAAGTGTATGGGGTGGGGGAGAGGGGAACCTGATCTGGTATTGGGTGAGGGAAAATGATTGAAGCCCTGAGGACCAGAAGAAAGAATGGAAACAAGCAACCTCAGGAGGTACCCTCCAGAATGCATCAGAGAGGTGAGAGACTTTCAGGCATCAAAGGGAGGACCTTAGATGAAATGCCTAACAGTAGGGAGAGGGAACTTATAGAGCCCATCTCCAGCAGGAAGACAGGGCATCAAGTGAGGGATGGGGTTGCCATCCCACAGTCACAACTCTGACCCATAATTATTCCTGTCTGAGAGAATTACAGGGATGGAAATGGAGAGGAGCCTGAGGAAAAGAAGGTCCAGAGACAGTACCAAAGTGGGATCCAGCTCAAGGGGAGGTCACAAGGTCTGACACTATTACTGAGGCTATGGAGCACTCACAAAAAGGGACCACACACTGGAAGACCCAACAAGCAGCCAAAAAGGTCAGATGTAGGTATTTGTACCCAACCAATTGACAGAAGCAGATAACCCCTGTAGTTGAATTAGGGAAAAGCTGAAAGAAGCTGAGAAGAGCGACCCTGTAGAAAGACCAGTAGCCTCAATTAATCTAAATCCCCAAGATCTTTCAAACACTGGACCACCAAACAGGCAGCATACACCAACTGATATGAGGCTCCCAACACACATACAGTAGAGGACTGCTGGGTCTGTGTTCATTCAGAGATGATGCACCTAACCCTCAAGGGACTGGAGGCCCCAGGAAGTTTAGAAGTTAGGTGGAGTGGTGGTGGTGGTGGGGACATCCACGTGGAAACAGGGGGTTGGGGAGGAGGTATGGGATGTAGAACAGTTGGAGGGTGGATGAGGGGGAGGATAAAATATGGAGTGTAAAAAATTAATTAAAAAAGAGCTATGAAAAATTCTAAAAGAGAGAGAGAGAGAGAGAGAGAGAGAGAGAGAGAGAGAGCGCAAGCAAGCAAGCAGACTGGACACCCAAGGAGCAATCCAGTAAGCAGTTCTCCTCCATGGCCTCTGTGTGAGCTTGCAGCTCTTGTCCATGGCCTCTGCATGAGCTCCTGCCTCCAGGTTCCTGTGTTTGAGTTCTTGCCATTAACTACCTTTGATGATGCACTGTGATGCAGAAGTGGAGGCCAAATAAATTCTTTCCTCTCCAGTTTGTTTTTGGTCATAGTGTTTTCTCGCAGCAATAGTAGCCCGTGCCGAGACATATGGATATCTGTTCTATTGAAAGAGAACCCCTCTTCCTTTGTGGATTAGAAGAAAGGGGTACAAGGGAAAAAAATCTTAAAGGGCTGAGTAGTAAAAGAGAAACATTCCCAACCTAGAACCTCAGGAAAAAGTTGACATGCTGGTCTCTGGACTGAGTGAAATGGTACAGCCTAATCCCCCTTCATGTGATCCCGTTGGGGATGTGTCTGCAAGAAGATTAATCAGAGATGCATTCAAACAAGATGCATTCAAACAAGACAGGCACCACTCACCAAAATTGTAAATTGGCCTGAAAAAAATTCATTTCATATTCTGTGGTTGGTCCTGATGTATTTAGAGTCCTATCAACACTCATTGCTTAATTTTTAAAATTTTTATTTAATTTTTTTTTTAACAATCCAGACTTTCTTCCTCTCCTGGTCCACCCCTCTGACTGTTCTACATCCCATAACTCTTCCCATCCCATCCTCATCTTCACAAGCACCCCCCACACCCCCACTCCCTGGGCCTCTAGACTCTTCTCTGACTGAGTCCAGAGTCCTCTGCTGGCAGTCCTCTACTCTATATGTGTTGGGGGCCTCATACCAGCTGGTGTATGCTGCCTGGTTAGTGGCCCAGTGTCTGAGAGATCTCAGGGGTCCAGGTTAGTTAAGACTGCTGGTCCTCCTACAAGGTCACCCTCTTCCTCAGCTTCTTCCAGCTTTTTCCTAATTCAACCACAGGTAGGAGGTGGCAGGGGGGAGAACCTCCAGAATGTACCAGAGGCCTGGGAGGTGAAAGACTCTCAGGACTCAAAGGGGGAGCAACATTAATTTTTGAAAGAACGAGGGGAAGTCGCAGGGCAGCAGGGACACGATCCTCTCAGCTTCCGAGTGACAGAGGGGGTTCAGCGTCCTCCTCTGC
>NW_022196904.1:157675024-157691162 GCF_008632895.1 Mastomys coucha | reverse complement strand
TGGATATGGATCAGGTATTTGAGATTAATTGTAAGTTTTTATCTGGGGTAGGGGGACATTGTTATATTGTGCAAAGCAAGTACATAGAATAAAAGTTCACTCTTTTTTTTCCTCCAAAAAAAAAAAAAATTTTTTGAAAGAACATACAAATACATTTAGTAGAATTCCCAAAGATTTGTGAACCCTTAAAGATTATTACTTAAACTATATCCAGGGAATTACAAACATTTTAAAAGGCCACAAGGTGCTTTCCTCCATCTCTTTCTGAGGTTATGCAATAGCTTTTAACCAAAAAGTTTCTATAAATCCTTTCATTACCAATGGGTGGTTCAGCCAGGATAGAGGACACAGCTACCTAAATTTTATTTGGTGTATTTATAATTACTTATCAAATTATCCATTTAATAGGCAGGTTACGTACTTTCCATGGAAAAGCTTAGGACATAGTAAAGACAAGAACTTTGGTAATAATGTCTTGGCCTCCATTGTCAGACAGTGTGTTTGGGATAATAGGATGCACCTAGAGAAATTGTCATGAAAGTCACCACAGAGTTCACATTTCTGCATTGCTTCCTGTGGACTAGACATTTTCAACCCAGACGTTTATTCAGGCTTCTCCCCAGAAGTCTCCAGGAGATCAGTATAATCACCACAGGCTTTGAGCAGATGGTGTGGAAACACAGCTCAGAGAGAGCCTCTAGTCCTTTAACACTGCACAGCCAGAAGCAGAGAATCCAGGATTCGAACCTGTTTAGCAACTCCAAACTCCAATGCTTGGGGCTGTGTGGAAAAAAAATGTAGAGTCTGGTGCAAACTGAGATGGATTTGGCTTAGAGGGAAAGGTGTGAAGAGGTAATTCAGTGCAGAGGCGCTTGAGTCTAGAGCATGGACCTGTTTACCAGACTCTAAGTGCACATGAGTAGGTACAGAAAGGAGTGTCAAGACTGCGGGGAGGTATGAGATTACGGGGCAGATTCGGTAGGTGGCATGTTAGTGGATCACTGATTCATGCTAATAAGATGGGCTGATTATGGTCGGATTATGAGGAGTAGTAGGAACTAAAGTAATGAATTTGAAAGTTACCACAGAGGAATTAACAAATTACATTTTGCATGGGTGAGTATATGAAGAAGGAATTCTTTAAAATCTTAATCTAATTGGAAAAACAGATTAAATATGAAGGGGAAGATGAAAGTGAAATATACAGCATAGTTCTCAAATTCAGCTGTGTACAGAATCACTAGGGGATTTTTTTTTTTTTAAACCTAATGTCAGGGCCCCACTTCAGATCCATTTAATCAGAATCTCTGAGGTTAAGACCAGGCATAGGATTTCTTTAAAGCTCCCTCAGGTGATACTAACGTGCAGCCAGGGCTGGGAATCACTGAGATAGATTATTGCAATCATGCAGCATATAATAAGTTTTTGAGCTAGGATGATAGCAGGGGAAATGACAGAATGAAGCAGGAGCCATGGAGGTAAAGAAGAAGTGACAGCCGCACCATTCCTGGAGCAATTATTGCAGGTAGGGAGGCAAGAAGGAGAGACAAAGATGCTAAATAGTAAGAGAAGCAATGCTGGGTTAGGGAGGGCATCTGTCTTGGGTATGCAAAGATTCAAAGACCAGGAGATCTGGGGAGTCAGATGTCTGTAGCCTGGATCAAAGGACGAAGGCTAGGCTGTGATATACAGACTGGGAATTATCTGCATATAAAATATAATATGTTTGATATAAGAAAAGACAAAACCTGTACACACAAAGAACAAAAGGGTGGGGGTTTGGGAGATGCTCAAATTTAGTGACACTGAACATACATATGGAAGAGAAGAGGCACAGTCTACAGATTCAGAAAGAAGAGTTCAAGCAGACTAACCAGACATGCTATTGGAATGGGAGGGGCGTGCTGCAAATGAAGTGACTGAAGATGGGAAACTCAACATGCTGACCAGGTACCCCACCTAGGCCAGTGACCTCAATACTCAATGACAGCATTTCCGTGGTTGTCATAACTGTGGCTTCCTAATTGGGGCCCATGATTTTGCTTGCTGACAATACAGTCTGATCTCTCTTCTGGATGAGAAGAGAGCACACACTAAGTGCATGCTCCTGTCTATTAAATGGGCTGAATATTTCTAGAAAGTGTTACAAGACCAAGACTGCGAAGAAGTCAGGAAAGGTAAGCGTTTTAAGAGGTGGAAATCACATAAAATTGGCACCAACAAGCTGGTAAGTGAAAAGCAGTGACATGGCAATAACACGAAAGAAAAGATATTTCTCACATTAAACTTGAACCCTGGTCATTTTCAACCACATAAAATAGCTATATCTTGGCTTCTGTGTTGAACAATAGAAGCAGGATTCAACTACAATGAGTTGGGAATAGTGGAGAGATGGTTATCCAAATGCATAAAGGTGTGTTGCAAAATCTACAGGCTTGTGCTAAGTTTGCACAAGATAGACTATCACTGAAGTCTTAAAAAAGAATAGAAAAACGGCTGTCAGCATGTATTTCTCAAGATGTTGAATAAGTGCTTTTTCGATGAGTTGACCTGTAGACCAGTAGAGTGACATAGGGAAGTATGTGTCTGGCAAGATCGCTCAGGATGTTCTTGTGACCAACAGGGGGATATTGGATGATAAAACATGGGGTAGATTAACAATAGCTGAATAAGGCTTACAAGGAACACTTGGCTAAGCATAAAATACCTTGGTGCTGCTTAGTAATTTTTACCCAGAGAATATGCTCTCTCTCACAGTTCTAGATCCTCCTTCTCTAAAATGGCTCCCTTTCTATTATGGATCCAATGGCGGCTGCCATTTCTAGCACACAAGGCTGAATAAGCATCAGATGAACCAATATATTGGAACAGGACTTACGTTCTAGAAAGTGTCATTAGATTTCAGAGACGTATTCTATTGACTTCTATGCTGAACAGCAAACCAAAAGTGCCTCTGTCCTAAGCCCTATCATACATGAACTCGCCATGTCACACAGTAAAGGCACTGGGGCTGTAGGTGGAGTTAAGGTTGGCAACCAGTTGACTTTAAAGAATGATATCCTTGAGTATCCAGGACCTGATGCAGTCACAAAGTTATTTAAAGGGTTTTTTGTTGTTGTTGTTGTTGTTGTTATTTGAGGGTGAAGTATATTTATACAGTGAAATGTAATCATATTTACCCCCTATTCATCCCCTATTTATCCCTGCTTCATACATGTTCCCTCCCAGCTTCATATCTTTATAAAAAAGTATAAGCTAAGTCCGCTTAGTGCTGCCTACATGCTTATGATATGCATTTAGACAGACATCTTTCCTGCCCATGTATGTGTGTGTGTGTGCATGTATCTTCCCAACACTAAATGTTACACATGCATTCAATTACATACACATTTACATTTTTACTAGTAATGAACCACAAAAAAGATTGTAGTTCTATAAAATTATAATGTAGCTTGTGACTTAAGGGAAAGAAACATAATAATATGTTTTTGTTGTTTTTTGTTTGTTTCTTTGTTTTTTGGAGGGGAAATTGGGAATGGAGAAATTTACATGTAAATAAAGAAAATATCTAAAAAAAAGAAACATAATAATAAACTACATTGAAAACAAACAGAAGGAAAGAGATAACATATTTCAGAGGAGAAATAACTAAAAGAGACTAAAAACAAAACATCACAAAATGAAGAACTGGATTTTTCAAGTGTATAAACTCACACATGCAACGTGTGCACAAACACACTCACAAGGAAAAAAAAAGATAAACGTAATAGACAAATACTTTGACTAGGAAAACTAGACTCAAATAAAATCAGAGACCAAAACAGAAAGACATTTTAATTGGCTTTACAGAAAAATGACCATTATATACTATACAAAGGACCATTATATACTATTATGATACAACATCAGCATACAGAAATGTACAACTTTTTATACAACAATAATAAATTATTGTAAGAGGCAATCAATGTCTGAAAATAAAACTTATTCCTAATTCTAAAAGCTACAAATGAAAACTTAGCTACAGCTTCACCAAAGAAGGAGAAACCCCACAATATCAAAACTACAAAATATTTATGAAAGCAATTAAAAACAAGCTGGTGGTACTGGTATGTAATCCTAGCTACTAAGAAAGTTAAGGCAGAAGGATTGCAGATTCAATGTCTATCAGCTTAGGTTATTTAGTTTAGCCTGGCCAACTTTGTGAGTCTCTGTCGGCCAACTTTGTGAGTCTCTGTCTAAAAATAAAGCTGGTCATACAACTCAGTGATGGAGTGCTCTTACATATGGGCAGTGAGACAGAAAACAGGCACACACGTGTGTATGAGAGCACACAATATGCACACACAAAGAAAACACTTCATGTCTGAGTATTTGACAAATTTACAGTGTGATCAATCCACACTACCCAAAGCAATCTATAGATTCATTGCAATTCCTATCTAAACACCAATTGAATCCTTTACAGAACTAGGAAACCACTGTAAAGTTAAAAAAAAAATACTTGAGTAGCTAACAGAATCTTGAACAACAACGAAAACAAATCAGATATCTAACTATCTGATATTAAAATACAGCACAATGTTACCATAACCATAATGACCAGCAGACACAATGACCAGTAGAATACACACAAACCACATTGATCTTTGGCGATGTTACCAAGACTGTACTATGGGGAAAGGCTAACTAATCTTTTCAACAAGCTGCACTGTGGAATTTGGATACTCACATGCAGAAGAATAAAACCAGACCTCTTTTTCTCCCCCCATATGGAAACCAATTCAAAATAGATGAGTAAGTTTAAATATTTGCAATTATGAAACTACAAAAACTCATCATGGTGTTGTAAGAAGGAAGGATTGGGGGCGCAGCTGAAGGACTTCACAACCCCATAGTAAGAACAATATCAACCAATCAGATTCCTCAGAGCTCTGAAGGACTAAACCACCAACCAAAGAGTACACATGGAGAGATGCCAGCTACATATATGTAGCAGAGGATGGCCTTGTTGAACATCAATGGGAGGAGAGGCCCTTGGTCCTGTGAAGGTTCTATGCCCCAGTGTAGGGGAATGCCAGGGTGGTGGGGTGGGAGTGAATACGTGTGTGGGAGAGCACTTTCATAGAAGCAGGGGTAGGGGGAGTAGCATAGAGGGGTTCCAGAGGGGAAACTGAGAAAGGGGATAACATTTGAAATGTAAATAAAGAAAATATCCAATAATAAAAAAAGGAAAAGTAGAAATATAATTATCCAGCCATTAACCTGGTCACATTATACTTAAAGAAATGCAAAAAGGGTAACAAATGTGTAAAAATCCTAAAGTTCCTAGTGGTGGATATATGGAGTTGGTTTTTGCTTGTTTTGGTTGTTGTTATTGTTGTTTTAGGTTTGTTTGTTTTAGCACAAAACTAACTTTCAAATGTGAATTCACCAAGCTGAAAGAATGTCTTTATAGCAAAGGAATCAGGGTGAGGAGACAATCTACAGAGTGGAAGCAAATATTTGCAAACTACGCATAGGACAAGGAGGTAAGAGCTAGACTCTATGTGGAACTTAAATGACTAAATAACAAAAATTCATAATAACAAACCAGTTAAAACAAAGATATAGCCGTGGTTCCATTTCTCAAAAGTCAGAGAAAAGGCTTGTGGTCAAAATACTCATACTAATTGTACTAATCAGACTTTATGTGGCTGCATGAAAATACACAAAACAATTTAAGGAGCAGATTTTTTTTTGTTTGGTTGATTGATTGGTTGGTTGGTTGGTTGATTGATTGTAGCTTAGCACTTCAGTGCTTTCAGTCCAGAGTCCTTGGCTCTGTTGATTCTAGGGCTTTAGAGAGGCAAACATCAGGCAATGGGAACGCTGAGGCACAGGATTCTCTCCTTATGATGGACAGGACACAATCAGGGATGAAGGCACAGGAGACCAGGTATAACGTTCAAAAGTACACTTGTGGATCTACCGCGACCAGTGAGGCCCTTCCTTCTCAATCTGCAAGTATTTTTGAAGACGGAAGCTTCCTGCCCTTGTTAGTCTTAAAATCAAAAGGACCACCTGTAAAAAACTGGAGACAAGAGTTTCCTTGACCAGATGTGTTGGATTAGGCAGGTTTTAAATTCATACCCAATTGCCTAGGTTTACAGGTTAAAAGAAGTAGGTTTTAACCTGCCAAATAATAGTTCAATTTTCACATTCTGACTCAGATCATCTAAAAGCTTCAGTACCTATAAGATAAGCCTTTTCTCTCAATTTTATCATCTTAAAAATGTTTTTCTAACATTGACCACGGATGAGTTTGTCTTGCCAGAAGGAAGAGAAACATATGCACCGACGGTGGTAAATTTGGGGCTTAGAAATTGGAAGTTTCCCACTGTTCTTTTGGCCAAATGTTTGGGGATTTTAATAGCAATTTTCCAGATCATCAAGCTGATTTCTCTCAGAATTTCTTAAAGAAACAAGTGTGCTAAAACAAACAAGCTAGGATTCTGCTGTCCAGTGTCAAGCTACTGTGAATAAAAAGGGTCAGATGGCCAGCACTGTAACTGGGGCAGTGGACGCTGTGTTTGTTAAGTGGGCCCTGCTCAGGTCGCAGGCAGATTTGGCTGTGTCCTTTCTTCAGTTTTTGTATCGTTATTTTAATTGTGTTTTATGCTAAAGTCACAAGTCTTGAATTTTATCTTATTTTGTTTACTTATTTTTGTCATCTGGGATAATCTTATTTGACAAACAAGTATTATGAATGGGAACAGCTCTGTTAGGAGAACTTTAGGTAATAATTCTTTGATTGATGGTAATAACTCTGTACAGATATGATTTGGAATTATTCTCAATGCCAGGTAAAAAGATCAGATAATATCCAAGGTCTCAGAGCTAGCACACTGAGAGATGTTTGGAGCTCTCTCTCTTTTTAAAAGGAAGCCCATGGACTCAGTGTGCCAGGCTTCTTTCCTTTCGTTTTCTTTTTTTCTTTCTCCTGGTTTTTAGAGAGTGAGCACAAACCGACTTTATAATGAAAGCAGGAAGTGCCGGATGCATTGGAAAGCTGGCCTGCGGGTTTTCCAAATGTTGGAATCGAGAGATCTCCCCATATGTTGTGACTTTAATCCCATGGGACACAGAGCTGTGAACAAAGGTCCTCAATCTTGGTATGCAACTCTTCACAGCCAATCACAGGATTTCCTTACAACACACGCTCCTCTTCGTCCCCAGTGGGGAAGGGAACTACATAATAATGAAAGTAACAGAGAAGACATCCAGAAAAAAATAGCCAATCACAGGTCTTCAAAACCAACAAACAGCAGTTTCAATGCTGACATGACGCCTCATCGAAGTGTGAATAACAGGGGCCTCAAAGAGGTGCTGAAAAAAATTCAACAATAAGTGTGCTGACTGGCTTATAAGGAGGGAGGCTTACTTCAGGGTCACAGTGGAGGAGGTCTCCATTCATGATCAAGGTTCCTTTCCTTTTGAGGCACAGATCATGGCAGAACAGTAAGCCAAGAAGCTTATCTCATGGATCTGATGGGGAAAAGAGAGGAAAAGAGTCCTGTTTCCCAGCATCCCCCAGGGACCTAAATTGTCTCACTAGGTCCTATGTGTTAAGACTTCCATTTTTCCGAAAGCAATCTACAAACTCAATGCAATCCCCATCAAAATTCCAAGTAAATTCTTCACAGGCTTAGAAAGAGCAATTTGCAAATTCATCTTGAATAAGAAAAAACCCAGAATAGCGAAAACTATTCTCAACAATAAAAAAACCTCTGGTGGAATCACCATCCCTGACCTTAAGCTGTACTACAGAGCAATTGTGATAAAAACTGCATGGTATTGGTACAGTGACAGGCAGGTGCATCAATGGAATAGAATTGAAGACCTAGTAATGAATCCACACGTCTATGGTCACTTGATCTTTGACAAAAGAGCTAAAACCATCCAGTGGATAAAAGACAGCATTTTCAACAAATGGTGCTGGCTCAACCGGTGGTTAGCATGTAGAAGAATGCAAATGGATCCATTCCTATCTCCTTGTACAAAGCTTAAGTCCAAGTGGATCAAGGACATCCACATAAAACTAGATACACTGAAACTAACAGAAAAGAAAGTGGGGAAGAGCCTGGAGCACATGGACACAGGGGAAATTTTCCTGAACAGAACACCAAAAGTTTATTCTCTACGATCAAGAATTGACAAATGGGACCTCATAAAATTGCAAAGCTTCTGTAAGGCAAAAGACATTGTCAATAGGACAAAACGCCAACCAACAAATTGGGAAAAGATCTTTACCAATCCTATATCTGGTAGAGGGCTGATATACAATATATACAAAGAACTCAAGAAGTTAGACTCCAGAGAAACAAATAACCCTATTAAAAATGGGGTACAGAGCTAAACAAAGAATTCTCAACTGATGAATACTGGATGGCTGAGAAGCACCTAAAGAAATGTTCGACATCCTTAGTCATCAGGGAAATGCAAATCAAAACAACCATGAGATTCCACCTCACACCAGTCAGAATGGCTAGGATTAAAAAACTCAGGTGACAGCAGATGCTGGAGAGGTTGTGGAGAAAGAGAAACACTCCTTCATTGCTGGTGGAACTGCAAGCTGGTACAACCACTCTGGAAATCAGTTTGGCAGTTCCTCCGGAAATTGGACATAGTACTACCAGAGGACTCAACTATACCACTCCTGGGCCTATACCCTGAAGATGCTCCAACATTTAATAAGGAGACATGCTCTACTATGTTCATAGCAGCCTTATTTATAATAACCAGAAACTGGAAACAACCCAGATGTCCCTCAACAGAGGAATGGTACAGAAATTGTGGTACATCTACACAATGAAGTACTACTCAGCTATTAAAAACAATGAATTTATGAAATTCTTAGGGAAATGGGTGGATCTGGAGAATATCATCCTAAGTGAGGTAACCCAATCACGAAAGAATACACATGGTATGCACTCTCTGATAAGTGGATATTAGCCCAGAAGATCAGAATACACGAAGTACAATCCACAAACCATAAGAAACTCAAGAAGAAGGAAGACCAAAATGTGGATACTTCATTCTTTCTTAAAAGGGGGAACAATTACCCATGGAAGGAGTTGCAGAGACTATGGAACAGAGACTGAAGGAAGGACAATCCAGAGACTGTTCCACCTGGGAATCCTTCCCATGTTCAGTCATCAAATCCAGACACTATTGTTTATGCCAGCAAGTGCTGGATGACAGGAGCCTGATAAAGCCGTCTCCTGAGAGGCTCTGACTGTACCCGACTAATACAGAAGTAGAGACACACAGCCATTCATTGGACTGAGTACAGGGTCCCCAGTGAAGGAGCCAGAGAAAGGACCCAAGGAGCTGAAGGGTTTGCAGCCCCTTAGGACGAACAACAATATGAACTAACTAGTACCCATCAGAGCTCCCAGGGACTAAACCATCAACAAAAGCGTACACATGGTGGGACTCATGGCTCCAGCTGCATATGTATAGCAGCAGATGGCCACGTCAGTCATCAAGGAGAGACCCTTGGCCCTGTGAAGATTCTAAGCCCTAGGGTAGGGGAATGCCAGGCCCGGAAGCAGGAGAGGGTGGGTTGGTGAGCAGGGAAAGAGGGGCGGGAACAGGGTTTTTTTGTTTGCTTGTTTGTTTTTTCTTCTTTTTGGAGGGGAAACTGGGAAAGGAGATATCATATGACGTGTAAATAAAGAAGATAGCTAATTAAAAAAAAAAAAAAGACTTCCATATTTTTCCCTACCAGTGCTAGGGTGGAGTGGGTATCATGAACACATGGGTGTTTAGGGACATTTCTGATCTGAAGTACAGTACTATGGAAGTCTAGTGCATGCTTAGTAAATGTGGTTCCCCTTTCCTTTTCTATGGCCCCAAGGTTGTGGAAAGTCTTATGTGGGATTAAATGGGTGTTGATGTTAGAGGGTGGTGAGGCTCTGGCTGCTTGTCTGCTGAAGACAGGAGCCAAAACAAGTCTCCTGCAAAAGCTGAGGGAAAGGACTGTCAAAAGGGGGCTCTGAGGCTGCATTGTTCTCCACCTACTTTACAGTTTTCATGTTTTTGTATATAACCACCAGTGCTTGCTCTAAACAAACCAGGTAAAACACTGCCTGCCTGATTAAAACCAGGAATATCACAAGTAGTATAACAGAACACAAAGCCTCTATCGGCTACTTATGCTGAGTTAAAAACAAAACATTTGTTTTCCAAGAGAAAATATAACTGGATTGATGTTTTGTGAAGTTTTACCTCTCATAAGTAAGGACACAGTTTATTATATTATCTATATGATGGCACGAGGGGGAAAGAGGGAATCCTGGTGTAGCTGGTTTTGTTAGGAGACTCAAAGCTCATGTTTCTCCTCTGTATTGTAGACTGAAACAAGGCCTTGCACATGCTAGGCTGATCCTAGGCAATTGAGCTACATTCCTGGCCATTTCGAAACTAATTTTGAGGCAGGGTCTCACTAGATGGTTCAGGCTGGCCTTGAACCCACACTCCTGCTTCGACCTCCCACGAAGCTGTGATTGTGGCTTCACCAGCATACCAGGATTAGGTCTGAAATATTTTATCTTGCTATGTCTGTACATGCCCTCCCATGTCCTAGTTCTTTTTCCTCCTAGAAGTACTACTAATTTCTTTTTTAATTCTCATTTTACAATTTATTCTTGGCAAATGGCTTGCCTTTATCCCCCTTCTTTTCTTTGAAACCTTTAAATGGTTTTTTTTTTCTTCTGTATGGTTGTTTCGCTTGCATATATGTCTGTATACCATATATGGCCTGCTGCCTTCAGAAGCCAGAAGTGGGTATCTGATCACCAGTGACTGGAATTGCAGACAACTCTGAGGCCCCATGCAGGTACAGGGCACCCAACCAGGGTCTCTAGAACAGACCACTGAGCCACCTCTTCAGCTCCTCCTTTGAAACTTTTGGCAATGGTGTGTGTGTGTGTGTGTGTGTGTGTGTGTGTGTGCATATATATTGTTTCTAAGAATCATCTGTTATTCGGTGGCTTCTCATTTTTTCCATTATTTTTAGTTTATAGTTTATGGATGTAGTATTTCTCAAATCTTTCCAGGAAAATATTTTTAACTTATATTTTGTTACTGCACTATCTCTGATTCTCTTCTGTCCATTTTTATAATTTGCTTATAAAATTTGTTTGCTTTTTTTAATCAAAATTGTTCATTTGTTAAATTTTCTCTTGTCATTCATACTGGGAGATTTTTAAAATTAATATTGAAACTTTTGGAGACTTTCATACATGATTACAATGCATTTTCATCATATCCCTTCCCTCTTCCCCTTTCAGCAGCTCCTGTACTCTCTCTCAAGTTCAACTCTTCTTCCTCTATAATCATAGGGGTCCAGTTAGTGTTGCTGTATGGACTTGGGTGCATGTCTGATCATTTGGACATAAGAAACTGATTGGGTGTTTGTCCTACTCGTTTCGCAGCCATGGACTTCTAGTTCTTCCACTACGGATGGGACCTTGTGAGTCCTTTTCCAACCAGGCTAGAATGTTGACTGGTGTGGTCTCTGCAGGTCTTATACAGACAACTGCAGCTGTAGCGCTTTGAGTATCCCTGTCATGGCCCAATGACACTCTGTCCTGGCAACCTTCTGGCTCTTACTCTTTTCTGTTCCTTCCTTCAGAATGTTTCCTGGTCCTTGGGTGTAGGGGTTGTGTTAAAGATGTCCCGTTTGGTCCACATGACCACTTGTGCATCACACTTTGGCAAGCTGGGGTTCACCATAATAACCTCTTGTGCTGCAAAAAGGAGGTTCTTACACGAATGGTGAGAACTTTTTATCTGTGGGTATAAGGATATGTTTCTATAAGGCTACATCAACTTAGCAGATGATTTAACTTGGGTCTCCTCTAGAATCTATGAGCTTGCCAGCACTGTCTCTTGGCTAGGATTACAGTTCTAAGTATGGGTTCGCTTCTATTTGGTGAGCTGTAAGTCCAATCAGACTCCAGTTGGTTACCCCCAAGACATTAATGCCTTGTCACACCATTAGGCATATCTTGCCAGGCTGGTAGTTACTGTGATTTGTCGGATTTATAGCATGGTAAGACTACTGATAACCTTTTCCCCTGACGCCTTGCTTAGAATCTTCTGACATAACAAGAAGTAGCCATCACTGTGGAGACTTTCAGATCAGTACCAGCTTGACATCTCCAAGTTCTATGAATAAATGTGTGGTGTCATCTATGCAGGAAGTTTTGATGAGGCATCTAGGAGACCTTGGTTGTCAGTCTATATTATGAGTACAGAAATGCTGACAGCTAGCTCTTTAGATGTATGAGTGAGGTTTCTTGACTTACAATCCTTGCCACTGTTTTACAATGAGGTGTTAACCCCCTATTTTGAGGTGGTGGGGTGGATCTGCAGAATCTAAATCGTCTCTATTTTGTATTGTGTCAACTGTACCACATTTTCTAGTACTTTACTAGATAGGCTACAGTCTCTTCCATTTCTTCCAGAAGAGGTATTCTAGGGTCTTTTTTGTGATGATTCTGTTCAGAGAAAGACTCTCAGTTAATTTTAGGCTTTGTCTATGGAAAAGAGAAGGAGTTGATTGCTCTTCAGGCCCTTAGGTGAAGCATTGTATTTAGGTCTACTTGGTCATTTCTCATTCCCTACCCAAGCTCCTACCCTAGCTGGGTCTGGAGCCCTAGGGAGAGTGTTCGGTGAGGAAATATTTATCTTTGTGGTTTTTTTCCTTATAAAACTACTGGGTTTTTTCTCTGTTTCTTTCAGTTGGGGACATTTTCTGTCTGTTATCTATTTTCGAGAAAATCATTAAAATAAGTTGTCTGTTGATGGCCCCTTATTCCTTCTATCATATGTGTTTATCTGACTATAGTTATCATTCTATTTTCTGGGTGATGCTGGGAGAGAGGGGATGTGAATGAGTCACAAGAGTAAGCCATCACGAAACGGAAGTTACAGAGACCAAAGAAAATCCCCTAACTGTTCTTATTACTCAACACTGTGGTAATTTTAGGATAGCCTGAAGAACTGAATATGAAAAATCATCTCTCTTGTTAATATTGCTCTGACTCAATGCCTTTCTTCCTGAGGCTGCACCTATGTCATCATGTGTCTTCTGCCTCCTCCCATCATCTACCCACCACCAGGCACACCTGGAGAACAATGATTTTCATCTGATTGGACCTTTTTTTCTCAAGAATATTTTCCCCTGTGACAGTAGAGGAGGCAGGAAAGCATAGGCATTCCCAGCCTGAATCCAAACCTCAAGTGCAATGGGTGTAAGGAAGGCTTCTGGTCACTGTTTCAATGGACATCCCTGTGTCAACAATAAAACTATGAATTTCCTTGCAGCAGTGAAACGCTAAAGTGGAGATTTATCACTTATGAAACCATAAGGCCCAATGGGCATAATAGACAGAGCATGGACAGACAGAACATGAGGGATGGCCTTTCATAAGCCTAAGTGCTTTTCCTTTATCCAAAGCATTAAGTAATGGACACCGCTTTTAATAAAGACACAACTGAGCAAAGCCGTTGTTCACGTTTCTTGAATAAAACCTCATAAGAATGCTAACTCCAGCCACTGAAATGACTTTTGAATTTGACTCAAAGTCACGGAGATATACATCCACTCTGGTTGTCTTCTCCACCCGTCATAAATATGAGGAGTGAAGGCTTGTAAATCTGCCAATTCACAGCAGAAACATTGCCGTGAAAATCTAACTAATGATCTCCCTATACTACTTTTCTTATCCAAAGAAAGCTTCTCACCCCCCCTTTTTTTTGACAGAGAAAGATACCTTTCAAAGGTTGTTTTTCAGAAGGGCAAAAATGCATATCGTTGTGGTACAGAGTATCTGACTGATATGTAGAAGGCAAAGAGACAAGCCCTGCCCTCAATGCACCGGGACACAGTCCTTCTCCCAGTCTCTAAATACAGCTTGCAAGTAGGTATTGAACATGAGCTCTGGTACCACGTATATGATGACTCTTACAGAGTGACTCTAAAAATCATCTCTTGTTCCAGTTAAACCCTAATCTGAGTCTTTTGGACAAGTCCTGAACCTTTTTTGTGTCGTGCTGTGGTTGGTGTATACTCTTTCTTCAAACACTGTCCATAAATTTTTTCTTTGCAATGGACAGAGATCAGTACAAAAAGACATAGCCAGTCAAATTGCAGAATTGTAGAGCCCAGTCCCAGTGGATATATCTACAAAAGGACTCCCACACCTAAGGGTCAGGGAATATTGCTGAAGAGGGGACAGAAAAATTGCAAGAGCCACAGGTCCAGAGGTTTCCTGTGGTAATGCATCTCCTAGTAAAAACAGGAGCAACTCCCATTAAATCACTAACACACTGTCCAAATATGAGCTAAACAAGGACAACATCAACAGACACGCCAAAGTGGACAGAGAGCAGCCCATGAGGTCTCAACACTAAACAAGAAGCAGCAGGCAACTAAGGAATGCCTAAAGTGGGAGAGAGAGTCTTTACCAGGGGAAGACACACCAAATAGTATTCTAATACCAAAATGATCAGCCCTGAGAACACACATACTCGTAACATTATACAGACTGAGCAGGTTATATTTGGGAATATATATGTCTATGTATATATGTCTATGTATATATGTAATACATATATGTATGTCTATGTATATATGTAATGTATATGTATATATACATGTATACTTTAATTAATTTAAAAATCAATTAATCAATTAATGAAAAAATGTTGTCTTAGGGTGTTATTGCTGTGAAAACACACCATGATCAAGGCAACTCTTGTAAAGGTAAACATTTAATTGGGGTTGGCATACATTTTCAAAGTTTCAGTCCATTATCATCATGGCTGGAAGCATGGCACAGTGCAGGCAGACATGGTGGCAGAGGAGCAGAGATTTCTACCTCTTGATCTCAAAGCAGCAGAAGGAGACTAATTTCCAGCTGGCAGCCAGGAGGAGGCTCTGATTCCACACTGGGCAGAGCTTGAGCATAGGATAACTCAAAGCCCACCCACACAGTGACTCACATTTTCTAACAAGGCCACACCTCCTAACAATGTCAATTGCTGTAAGCCAAGCATTCAAACAAGTAAGTAGATGGAGACCATACCTATTCAAACCACCACAGATGCCATGAGTTTGAAAGACAGAAAGGAAGGGTACATAAGAGAATTCGGAATGAGGAAAGGGAGGAGAGAAATGATGTAATTATATTGTAATCTCAAAAATAAAAAGATATATATGACAAAATAGGTATAGGTCAATCCATAAGTCAGTTTCTTGTCTGCTCATTCTTCTAACTCCCTGTTTCTACATGAGTAGGAAACTGGTTCATAGTAGATTGTCCAGTAGACAGTTACACATGAGACATGAATAGGAGCCAGACATTGGGCTAAATTCCCTGCTAAAGATGACCTAGAGCATCCCTCCCTGTTTAAAGTTGTTGAGAATACCTACTTCAAACTGGGAAACTTGGGTGATTTTTCTTGGGAGAAAGATGGAGGATTGCTAATCTATTTGGTTGTGTTTGGATGTGTTAATTTTCTCCCCAAATTCTATGGCAATGATAATATAATATATATCTACATATATGTTTTTTTCTAGGTGATGAACGGATATAATACAATGTTGGTAAAAATCATGGTTATTTATTTTTACTTCCTCAACAATCTAATATGGTAGACTGAAATTCAGATATAATTTTAATTATATAAATATCAAATACTTATTTCCTGATAAATACCTGGAGCCTTAGCATCCAGTGATATTATTAGGATGGTTCTTTGATGTAATTGTTATTCATAGTTATTTTGAGTCTTAGCAATCATGGGGCTTGACACCTGACTGTAGAACCTTTATGCCTCAGTGCAATGCTTTTTTAAGGGACTGCATTTGGACAAGGCATTAACAGAAACAACTGCAAACAACTTCAATAAGATGTTTTGCCCTTATTCTCATTCTTAAGTTAATAAAAATTCATATAAGAATCAGTTTTCTTCACAGAAAGAGCTCTTGTATGTAGGCAGCCACATTTTTTTACATGGTTGTCATTTTCTTTGCTAAGAGAAGAGGAGGAGGAGGAGGAGGGGGGAGGAGGAGGAGAAGGAA
>NW_022196904.1:157670781-157675004 GCF_008632895.1 Mastomys coucha | reverse complement strand
GAGGAGGAGGAGGAGGAGAAAGCAGCAACAACTGAAAAGGCTGGAATTTGGTTTTATTTAAAATGCTACCATTTCCCCAAGAACTGGAGGGATATTGCAAGCAATGTGGATGGAAAAACTTTGTAAACAAAACACTCTGTAAGTAGCTGTTTAGAGGCACATTGTTTTCTTTTTTTTTCAGTGACTTCTTTCCTTTATACACATACAAATGGTAAAGTAGTACAGAATTCAGTACTCTTAAGCGCCTATGATATGGTACATAGAGTGACATTCCAGAAATTTTTATGCTACACAGTTTCAACTAATGAAAAAATGCTAGATGAAAATGAAAGATGGCATTGATCAAATTTGCATGCCAAAATACAGTTTAACCAAACTTTAAAGCAAATGTTAATAGTACTCACGATATATTAGTTGTTTTCTAATGCAGTATAATGGTTTGCATTGTTGTGCAGATGTTATATTTTTGATAGCTTTTTACCAATTGTTTGTGTTTTGTGGTAGCTTTGAAATATGTCTTCAGATTTCTTGATACATTTTTATTCCAAAAGTCACTTTTAATTCTAATCCTCTTGAGTATGAATATGATGAGTCTTACTTGTTACACATGATAGTGCAGAAATGCTATGTGGCTGAGACTCGATCGTAACAAGATTGACAACTCTTTTCAATCCCCACCATCACTCTTGCTACCTTTTTGTGAGGACCTCGGATGGACAGATGGACAGATCCCTGTCAAGGAACTGTGTTCTTCCAGCAAGCCAGAGAAGGAGGTTTTCTGTCAGCATATGCTTGTCACATGTGAGGATAGTTTCTCTGACTCCGTGCAAACCTTCAAGTGACTACAGCCCTGGGAGACATATCGCCTGAAGCTTTATTAGTCCCTGAGGAGATGCAGTCAGATAAGCTCCCCCTAAATCCTGACCCATAAAAATGATGAGATAATATACATTGTCTTAAGCTGCTGGCTTGTGCGGTAATTTATTCTCCCTGCAATAGATAATCAATATACTTTGCTTTCTCGCTGTACACCCCACTTTTTACCTTTGTGATGGGTTTTAGATTTCTTTTGCAATAATTTGAGTTATACTTCTTTGAACTTTGTTTAACTTAGAATATATATTATTTGATCTCTTTCTTTAGTAGGGAAACTCATTATTTCTAACTGGAGAGGTATAAATTTGGATATGTACTGGAAAAAGTTCAACTGGTTTATATTAGTGCTGACAGTGTGCTCCCCTCTCAGCAGCAGTGAGTGGGGTGGGTTCTGATGATGGATAGATCTGAGTAGCTTTGCCAGGTTTCTTCAGGAGTATCAGGCTGGACAACTGTGTTGTGTTGCAGGAGCTTATAAAAAAAGGGAATTGTGTTGGAGTAGGAGTTGAAGTCTCAAGAAATGAACACTAGGAGGGGAGTGGAGAAAAGAAACAATATACATGAAATTGGCCACTTAAGCAACTCTCAAGTGTGGCTGATAGCTCCTGAGAGGTCCTTCCTGTTTCACAGGAAAGCTTAGAGATCAAACCCTTCCTCTGGAACAGACACAGAGGTGAGGGAGGATTAAAACATCACCCACACCAGTCCTGAGAACACCAGGAAATGGTCATGGTGGAGATTTAAACATTGCTCTACTGAAAAATGACAAGAAATTTCGAGAGCTTCATGCTACCCTTGGGTAAATTAGAGCAATGAAATAAAGACTAAGAAAAACAGGATCTCTAAACCAGTGAAAATCAGTTTCAGACAAGTAGCATTGCACTTACTATATTTAGTTCATGTATTTTATGTTAAAAGAATATTATTTTTCCTTTTCTATTTTATGTTTTTGAGAGTATTGGGGATTGAACCCAGGGGCTAATGCATTCTAGGTAAATTCTATACCAGTGAGCTATAGCCCAAACTCTTGTACTTATTTTATTTTGAGGTAGTGCAGTAGTTCTCAGCCTTCCTAATGTGGAGGCATTTTAAGTTGTGGTGACCCCCCCAGCAATAAAATTACTATGTTGGTATTTCATAATGATAATTTTGCTACTGTTATTAGTCATAATGCAGATATCTGATATGCAGGCTATCTGATACATAGTCCCCAAATGGGTTGTGACCTACAGGTTGAGATCCACTGATAGAGTGTTTCATGTACACAAAGCTGGCCTCAAATTCATTATGTAGTTGAGGATGACTTTGAAATTGAGAGCCTTTTGCCTCCACTCCTCAGGGCTGGGATTATAGGAATGAGCTGCACTGTGAGGGGAACTCAAGGCTTCCTACAAGCGCAAGTACACTAACAAGGAAGCCACATCCCAGCCCCTGTACTCCATTCTCCATGTAAAATTCTTACAAACTTATGACTCCCATGGCCACCCTTCAGAGTTCATTTGACCTGATCCTTCACAATTATGCAGACACTCTTAGCAATGGAACAATATAAGCTTTTGTATTGTTGGTAAGGATTATGTTAGAATCTCTGCAGTATTATTAGGATTACATGAAATACTTTTAAGGTTTGGGGCAATTAAGAACATGTGCCATAGCAACACATCTCTATACTATGTAAGTGTTGACGCAGAGACACATAGGTACATGTCAACAGTAGTTTGTCTAAAACGCTGAATGAAAAGTTGGTAGTCACACTACTGACAGAAATAAAGGACATAGGGATTATCCAAATCATGGGTGAAAAATACACAATTTCAAATGTATACTGACGTCAACAAGCTAAAGATAAAAAAAGTGTAGACAGTTTTAGAGAATAAATTTGACAATATAGCTTAAATTAAAAACTTCTTTAAATTTTATGTGAATACTTAGAAGCTTATGTCTGACATGAAAGCAGGAAACCAGAAGTGAGACCGTCGGGGGCAAGGAAGAGCGCAGGTAGGAGAGGGGGAGAGGTAAGACAGGGGATGGAACGTCTTAGACGTGGTCAAAGAACATGCTACGCTCAAATGAAAATGCATTTATGAAACCAGTCACTATGTAAAATAAACACATGCCAACAAAATTTAAAATAAAAATCAAACCATCAAAATAAACTTAAGAAGACATTGACAACATGACTGTCTTATAACTTATAAGAAAATTGAATTTGTGGGAAAAATCTTTTCACAGAAACTCAAGCATAGATGATTTAAATAGTAAATTATATTAAATATTTCATAACAAAATAATACCAGCTGCATACAGTCCTCCAGAGTATAATACTTCCCAACTCATTTTTATGATGCCAGAATTACTTCAAATAAAAATTAGAAAAAGAAAACAAAAGACCAACATGAACACAGATGCAAAAGACTTAGTAAGATTTTAGCAAGTCAAATCAAATGAAATATAAGAAGGGTAATTCAATTTTGATGTAGTAATGAAAAAGCAATCAACACAATCCATCATATTACTACAATATCTGACTATGGAGAAAGCTAAGTGGGTAAAGTGCTTACCACACAACTCAAGAGACTAGAGCCCAGGTCCCCAGCATCCATGTGAAAAGACAGGCACGCATGACAACTTACCTGTAATTCCAGCCCTGGAAGTAGAGACAGAGGTCTCCTCAGGAGCAAGACAGTTAGATACCTCAATATATAAGGCAGGAAGGAATTGAAAAGATAATAATATCAATTTCCAGCTTCCACATACATTTTACATACCTGTTTCTGCATATACATACTTGCCCGTACACAAGTAAATAGTCCTTCTCAGTACTTCTACTCAATGTTGCATATGGAGACTTTCCTGCTAGTTTAGTGTAGCAAGAAAAAGGAAGAAGAGGAATATAATCTTCTAAAAAAAAAGAAAAACATGTCAACACAAACACAAAATGATTTCCTATTTGAAAAAAATTAAAAGATTTTTATCTCAAAGCCATTAAAACTAAATGAGTTTTGGAATATAATTCATCTATGAGTATGTAGTCAACAGAAAATTCTGTTGTGTATCTATAAGTAAAAACTAAAACTCTAGAAAGGATATTTATAAAATATACAGCAATATCTAGAACATGATATAATTCAAAATGGGAATAAAATTAACAAAGTATAAGACATGTAAATCAAAAATGGCAAGACATTACTGATATAACTATGTAAAGATCATCTAGACCCATAGAGAGATATACCATCAACTGAAATCTATCATTGTCAAGATTTAATTCTCTTCACAATGATTGATTTCTAAGTTTCAGCAGGTGTGTGTGTGTGTGTGTGTGTGTGTGTGTGTGTGTGTGTGTG
>NW_022196904.1:157648056-157670771 GCF_008632895.1 Mastomys coucha | reverse complement strand
GTGTGTGTGACAGAGAGAGAGAGAGGAGAGAGAAGGGGGGGGAACTGATTTGGACTAGACAAACAGAGTAGAAGAATCAAGGTAGAGGATTTCAACTGATTCTATAATCTATTACAAAGTCATTATAACCAAGGCAATGGTTACTATTGTCATAACAAAGGATACAGAGGCCAATGCAATAAAATAGAGAATCCACCCAAAAATCTACCTGTATGGGGCAATCCCTATCGAGGTATACCAAGGGTAGAGGGTGGTGTTATCAGCTAATGGTATTGGAATTGAATGTTCATGTTTTTATTAACATGAACCTCAACCTTACCTCACAATACATATAAAAATTTACTCAAGGTAGATAATAAATCTATATATAAGAAATAAATTAACAATAAGGTAAAAACATAGAACAAAAATGTTGAGCTTTAATGGACAAAATTCTTAAGTAGACCATAAAATTTTTGTTTTTAATTGGATATTTTGTTAATTTACATTTCAAATGTTATCCTCTTTCCTAGTACACCTGCACCCCAAAGCCCTCTTCCCATCTCCCCTACCCCTGCTTCTATGAGGGTTCCTTCCACCCACTCCTGCCCCCCTGCTCTCACATTCCCCTACACTGGGGCATCAAGCCTTCATAGGACCAAGGGCCTCTTCTTCCATTGACACCCAACACAATCCTCTGCTTCATATGCAACTGGAGTCCTGGGTCCCTCAATGTGTGCTCTTTGATTGGTGGTTTAGTCCCTGGGAGCTCTGTGGGGTCTGGTTGGATGATATTGTTGTTCTTCCTATGGGGTTGTAAACCTCTTCAGCTCCTTCAGTCCTTTCTCTCTTTCTTCCCTGTGCTCAGTCCAATGGTTGGCTATGAATATCTGCTTCTGTATTTGTCAGGCTCTGGCAGAGCCTTTCAGGAGACACCTATATCAGGTTTCTGTCAGCATGCACTTCTTAGCATCCACAATAGTATCTGAGTTTTGTGACTGTATATGGGAGGCAGATAGGGCAGTCTCTGGATGGCCTTTCCTTCAGTCTCTGCTCCATATTTCCTCCCGTGAGTATTTTGTTATCCCTTCTAAGAAGGACCAAAGCATCCACAGTTTGATCTTCTTTTTTGAGCTTCATATGGTCTGTGAATTTTATCTTGGGTATTCCGAGCTTTTGGGCTAATGTACACTTATCAGTAAGTGCATACTATGTGTGTTCTTTTGTGATTGGGTTACCTCACTCAGGATGATATTTTGTAGTTCCATCCATTTGCATAAAATTTCATGAATTCATTGTTTTTAATAGCTGAGTAGTACTCTATTGTGTAAATGTACCACATTTTCTGTATCCATTCCTCTGTTGAAGGACATCTGGGTTCTTTCCAGCTTCTGACTATTATAAATAAGGCTGCTATGAACATAGTGGAGTATGTGCCCTTGTTATATGTTGGAGCATCTTTTGGATATATACCCAGGAGTGGTATAGCTGGGTCCTCAGGTTCAATTTTCTAAGGAACCGCCAGATGGATTTCTTTCTGGTTGTACCAGTTTGCAATTCCACCAATAATGGAGGAGTGTTCCTCTTTCTCCACATCCTTGCCAGCATCTGCTGTCACCTGAGCTTTTGATCTTAGCCATTCTGACTGGTATGAGGTGGAATCTCAGGGTTGTTTTGATTTGCATTTCCCTGATAACTGAGGATGCTGAACATTTCTTTAAATGTTTCTCGGCCATTCGAGTTTCTTCAGTTGAGAATTCTTTGTTTAGCTCTGTACCCCATTTTTTAATAGGGTTATTCGTTTCTCTGGAGTCTAACTTCTTGAGTTCTTTGTATATTTTAGATATTAACCCTCTGTTGGATGTAGGATTGGTAAAGATCTTCTCCCACTCTGTTGGCCGCCATCTTGTCCTATTGACAGTGTCCTTTGCCATTTTGTCCTATTGACAGTGTCCTTTGCCATTTTGTCCTAGTGACAGTGTCCTTTGCCATTTTGTCCTAGTGACAGTGTCCTTTGCCTTACAGAAGCTTTGCAATCTTATTTGCAATTAAATTTTTGAAAATTTATTTTTTTTGCATTTGTCTATTTTTTTTATCTTAGAGCATAAGCTATTGATGTTCTACTCAGGATATTTTCCCCGGTGCACACGTGTTTGAGGCTCTTCCTCACTTCCTCTTCTATTAGTTTCAGTGTATCTGGTTTTATGTGGAGGTCCTTGATCCACTTGGATTTGAGCTTTGTACACAGAGGTAAGAATGGATCGATTTGCATTCTTCTACATGCTAACCACCAGTTAACCTGAGCATAAAATTTGTAACTTTTAAAATTTGATAAATTTGGTTTTACCCTCAAACTCAAAAACTAATTTTTATTTTGGAAATACTACCAAGAAAGCTAAAAGATAGGATGTAGAGGTGGCTCAGAGCTTAAGACCATATATTGTTTGAGTAAAGGACCTGGGTTCAGTTCCTAGTATCCAAATGGCAGCTCTTCGCTATCTGTAAGGTCAGTTCAAGTTAGCCTGTACTCTTTCTGACTCAGCTCACATGTGGTGCACATAAATTCACAAGTGCTCTCTCACACATACATACACATAAAAGTAAAAACTAAAGGAAAGTTAAAAGGCAAACCACTGACTTCAATAAAAATATATTCAAAACACTTATCTGTTGTGCATTCATACTCAATATACTTCTGGTATTCAATATCGAGAAGAACCACAGTCCATTCAAAATGGCCATGACATGAAAACCTTACAAATGTAAATACTCAGAGTGCAGATGAGCACAGGAACTATTCTTGCACTTACTTATTAGGCAAGTGCAAATACATACTATAGTGAGTTCCACTTGCTTGATTGTGGCAACAATTAAAAAGATGACAGACTGCATATTGGCAAGTGTTTAGAATGTCATGAAATCTCACTGTGGATGAGAATTCAAAAGGTTAGAGCCACTTTAGAAAACAGAGCATTCTTTATAAAGCAAGCACATTACACACACAGCACAACAACTGCACTCCCAGATCGCTATCAAACAGAAGTAACAATAGGTGTCCACACAGACTGTCACTGAACATTCCCAGCAGCTCTTTAAACAATAGGCTCAAGCTGCGGTCAATGTGATGTTAATGTACTTAAACTGAAGTGATGCTTAAGTATATTTGTGAAGTTGGCTCCTTCCTACATGTATGTCATTGCCTTCAGAAGATATTCTCCTCTGTAGTTTGTGTTCTGTCAGCTTGGACTACACACCAAAACTAAGATGTCATCCCAGACAACCTAAGCATGGTGATGAATCCTTATTATTATATGCTGTTGTCTTTTGAGATACCTTGATATGTAACACTACTGTGACATCTTCCTGTCCCTTCTCATTCTTTCCTTTTCCATTCCTAGGGGTTATAGGAAAAGAAATCTTCTACTTCCATTATTATAATTGTTACCTCTAGGGAGAAGGCTACTCCATCTGCCTCCAGGCCTGTCTCCTCTGAGCTCTTGACACTCACACAGTCTTCTCGCAATGAGAATCCACTTTACAGAGAAAAAAAAGAAAACATATGAAATCACTTTGATAATAACACAAATAATGTGTTCAACTTTACATAATTAGTGTTCACTGAGTGTTTTTTATTAAATGATAGGGAAATTGTAGTTATAATTTTATTGTGTTACTTAGAAAAACTTGCCCCCTGAAATGATAGTTGGTTCTTATTTTCCTACTGCACTACCTTGTCATTCAGAAAAGAATAGTTCCAAGGTTCTTAATAAATAGTTGCCTAATTCTTAACAATGTCTTTAGAAATTTAAGCACTTATATGGCTTTGATTTAGATTTGGTATTCCATAGAATATTTATTTTCCTTCCTTTCTGTAATACATTTTTTTATTTTTACTAGAAAGAAGCATAGATGTTTTAGCCATGCTTTATTAAAATAAACTTTAAAACACTTTTGTTGCTTGATTTGGGAGTATGTTAAGGCAATCTGCCAGCATACTCTATTATTGTAATGGGTTCAATGAATTAGGAAGGGACTTATTGCTGCAGCGTCAGATGTGGGAAAATAACATACATGAGCAAACTAATTAGGAGGTGAAGAAGACAAAGTACTTTCTGAAATATTTTGGGGCTGGGTTGACTAACTGCTCAACCAAAATCCTGTTGTGGTCTCCCTTTCCTCTATGACCCCATCTCAAATGGATCATCTCTACCAAGCTTCCTTACCCCAATTCATCCCATTATCTCAGGTTCTAGCTGAGCAGGCAAGGGAAACATGTCCACAGGAAATGTTCTACAAGGCAACAAACAGCCATAACACTCTCCTAAAATCCAGAAAGGAAACAGAAACCAAGGAACAAAGCACCTACCAACAAAAGCAAACCTAGATATCAACACCTAGACCCATATTTATCTCAGGCTCTGATGCCTAGATGCCCACATGCCTGCATAAAAACTCAATAACAAAAACAATATCTCTACTAGAGCCCAGCAACACTACTACAGGGCCTTGAATATTCCAACATAGGTGAAGCCCAAGAAAAGATCTTGGGCCTGTTTGAAGAAGATAGAAGTTCTTAAGGAGGAAAAGAATAAATCCCTTAAAGAAATCGTTGAAAACAAACAAGCAGTGGCAGGGAACGAATAAAACTGTTCATGACCTAAAAATGGAAATAGAGTCAATAAAGAAAATCTAAACTGAAGGAATTCTGGAAGTGAAAAATTCAAATGGGAACTATAGAATCAAGCTTTACCAAAAGAATATAAGAGATACAAGAGAGAATCTCAGACATTGAAGGTAAAATAGAAGAAATGATATATTTGTCAAAGAAAATGTTTAATGTAACATTTAATCTAACCTCTGATATAAAACATTAAAGGAATATGGGACACAATGAAAGGACAAAAATCTAAGAATAATAGGAATAGATGAAGGAGAAGAAACCCAGCCTAAAAAAAATATTTTCAACAAAATTACAAAAGAAAATTTTCCTACCCCAAAGAAGGAGATGCCTATAAAGGTCCAAGAACCATAGAGCACCAAATAGGTTGGACAAGAAAAGAAAGTCCCCTTAGCACATAATAATCAAAACACTAGATATACAAAACAAAGAAAGAATATTAAAAGCTGCAAGGATAAAAGACCAAGTAACATATAATGATTTATAAATACCAAACAGTACCATGAAGAGTAAGTAACATATAGATTTACACCTGACTTTTCAATGGAGACTCTAGAAGCCAAAACAACCTGAATAGGTTTGTTACAGACTCTAAGAGACCATAGATGCCAGACCAGACTACTTTATACAGCAAAACTTTCAGTCAACTTCAATGGAGAAAATAAGGTATTCCATAGTAAAGTTATATTTAATCAATATTTATCTACAAATCTAGCACTATAGAACATGCTAAAAGGGAAATTCCCTCCTAAGGAAGTTAACGACAATCATGAAAACATACGGAGTAAATAATCTCAGATGAGAAAAAATGAAAAGGGAAACACACACACACACATACATACACGTACACATACATACACACCACCAACAAAATAACAAGAATCAACAATCATGGTTTGTTGATTTCTCTCAATATCAATGGTCTCAATTCCCTAATAAAAAGGTGCAGACTAATAGAATAGAAGTGAAAACAGAATCTATTCTTCTGTGGGCGTCCAAGGAACACATTTCAATATCAAAGACAGACATTAACTGTAGTAAAGGGTTAGAAAAAAATATTCCAAGCAAATGGACATAAGAATCAAGCTGGTGTAGTCATTTTAATATCTATCAAAGTAGACTTTAAACTAAAATTAATCAAAAGAGATAGGAAAGAACACTACATACTTATCAAAGGGAAAACTCACTAAGATAATATTTCAGTTTTTAACATTTATGATCAAACATAAGACACCAGATTTTGTAAAAGAAATATTACTATGGCTGAAATCACATATTGATTTTCATACACTGATAGTAGGAAACTTCAATACCTCAATCTAGCCAATAGACACGTTATCCAGACAAAAACTAAATAGAAATGCTAGACCTAACAGATGTTATAAATCAAATGAACTTAACTAATATTTACAGAACATTTCACCCAAGCACAAAAGAATATACCTTCTTCTCTGTACCTCATGGAACTTTCTCCAAAATTAATCACATACTCAGATACAAAGCAAGTCTCAACAGACACAAGAAAATTGAAATAACCCCCTGCATCCCATCAGACCACCACGGATTAAAGCTGAACAATAACAACAGAAACTACAGAAAGCTTACAAACTCATGGAAATGGAACAAATCTTCATTAAATAAAATAATGGGTCAAGACTTTCAAAAATGTAAAGACTTTCTAGAATTTAAAAAAGAAAACAAATACTTAACATACCTAAACTTATGGGACACAATGAAAGAGGTTTTAAGAGGCATAGTCATAAAACTAAGCACCTCCGTGAAAAACATGGGAGCATTTCATGCAGGCAACATAACATATTTGATAGCTCTATGGAAAAAATTCACACTGCAAAGGAGTACATGGCAAGGAATAATTAAACTCAGGGTTTAAATCAATAAGATAGAAATAAGAGAACAATGTAAAAAGTCAATGAAACAAAGAATTTGTTTTTTGGGAAAATCAGTAAGATTGACAAAACTTTATTGAAATTAACTAATAGGTAGAGAGAATATACAAATTAAGAAAATCAGAAGTGAAAAGGAGGCATAATAACAGACACCATGAAATCCAGACAATATTAAGCAGATACTTTAAAAACCTGAACTCCATCAAATTTCAAAATCTAAAAGAAGTGAATAATTTTCTAAATAGGTCCCACTTACCAAAGTTAAATTAAGACCATAAAAGTAATTTTAAATAGACTTATTACCCCTAGTAATTAACAGTTTCCTAAGCAAAAATCAATCAATCAAACAAACAAACAAAACCAACCAACCAACCAACCAGAGACAAAATAAAATTCTCAGGGACAGATAGTTTAGAGCAGAATTCTACCAGATCTTCAAAGAGTTAGTACCAATACTTCTCAAATTATTCCACAAAATAGAAACAGTTGGAACATTGTTGAATTTGCTTTATGATGTCATAGTTACCTTGATACCCAAATCACGTAAAAGACTAACAAAGGAAGTGAATTACAGATAGACCAATTTCTCTTACAAACATAGAAACAAAAGTACTCAATAAAGTATTTGTAAATCAAATGCAAATACACATCAAAAGGATCATCCAACTTGACCAACAAGGTTTCATTCCAGATGGAGGAATGATTCAAAATACAAAAAATAAAAAAAATGCAATCTACCATACAAACAAAGTTAAAGAAAAAAAAATCACATAGTCATCTCATTAGATATAGAATTAGGGATACAGTAGACATACCCCAAGATAATAAAGGCAGTTTTCAGCAAGCCCATGGTCAATATCAAATAAATTGAGAGAAACTAAAAGCAATTCTACTAAATCAGGCATATGACAAGATTGTCCATTCTGTCCATAGCTATTCAATATAGTACTCGAAGTCTTAGCTAGAACAATAAGAAAACTGAAGAAGGTCAAGGGAATAAAAACTGAAAGGGAAAAAATCAAAATATTTTTTGTTTGTAGAAGATATAATACTTAGAAGTATTATATATTTAGAAGTATTATATATACTTCTAATAGAAGATATATACTATTATGTATAATAGTATACATAAGTGACCCAAAAAATTCTAGTAGGTGACTCCTACATCTAAACCCTTTCAGAAAAATAGCTGAATATAAAAATTAACTCACAAAAATAAGTATCCCCCCAATGCACAAATTACAGACAGACTGAGAAGGAAATCAGATAAATAGCGTCTTTCACAATAGCCTCAAATAATATAAAATAACTTGGGGTAACTCTAGCCAAGCAAGTGAAAGATTTCTATAATAAAAACTTCACATCTTTGAAGAAAGAAATTGAAGGAGATACCAGAAGATGGAAAGATCTCTTATGCTTATTGACTGGTAGGATTAACATAGTAAAAATGACCATCCTACCAAAAGCAATCTACATAATCAGTGCCGTCCCCATCAAAATTTCAACACAATTCTTTACAGATCTTTAAAAACAATTCTCAGCTTCACATGAATAAACAACAACAACCAAACCCAGGATAGTTAAACGAATCCTGAACGATAAAAGAACCGCTGGATGTCTCAACATTTCTGATTTAAAGTTGTACTACAAAGCAATAGTGGGAAAAAACCACACACAGTGTGGTACTGACATAAAAACAAACACGTTGATCAATGGAGTCGAATTGAAGGCTCAGATATAAATCTGCACACTTATCAACACCCAATTTTTGATAAAGAAGCCAGAAATATACACTGGAAAAAAAGGTGGCATCTTAAAAAAATGATGCTAGTCAAACTAGATATCTGCATGTAGAAGCTCATACTTATCACTTGGCACAAAATTACAAAAGGATCGAAGACTTCAAAATAAAACCAGATATACTGAACCTGAAAAAGTGGGAATAACCTTGAACTCATTGGTCCAGAAGACAACTTTCTGGACTGAAGACCATTATTGCAGACACTAAGATTAATAATTAGTATATAGGGCCCCATGAAACTGAAAACCTTTGTAAGACAAAGGATACTATCAGTCAGAAAAGGTGGCAGCCTACCAAATGGAAAAGATTTTCATCAACTTCACATGTGAGAAATGAATAATATACAAAATAAATAAAGAACTCCAGGAACTAGATATCAACCAACCAAACAATCCAATTAAACTTAGGGTACAGATCTAAACAGAGAATTTTCAGTAAACTCAAACTGTTGAGAAACACTTACAGAAATGTTCAACATCCTTTGCCACAAGTAAAATGCAAATCAGAATGACTTTGAGATTCCATCTTACACCTGTCAAAATGACTAGGATCAATAACAGAAATGACAGTTCATGTTGATGAGGATGTGGAACAAAGAGACCACTCATCCGTCTCGGGTGGGAGTGTAAATTTACACAGTCAGTATGAAAATCAATATGGTGGTTCTTCAGAAAGATGGGAAACATTCTACCTCAAAATGCAACTAAACCATCCTGAGCACATACCCAAAGCACACCCCATCCTACCACAAGGGCACTTTCTCCACCATGTTCACAGCAGCTTTAGTCATGATAGCCAGAAACTGGAAATATCCTAGATGTCTTCCAACTGAAGAATTGATAGAAAAATGTGGAATGTTGACACAATAGAGTATGAACCAGCTGTTTAGAAAAAGAAAATGACATTATGAAACTTCCAAGTAAATGGATAGAACTAGAAAAACAAACATATACCGAGTAAGGTTAACCCAGACTCAGAAAGATAAATATGGTATTTATTTGCTTATATGTGGATATTAAATAAATAAATAATAGCCACATTACAATTCATAGACACAGGGAGGTTATATAGAGAGGAAGGGACTTGGGGAGTATGCCTACAGATCCCCAAGAAGGCAAAATAGAATAGAGTTATGGTTAGATTGAGGGCAGAAAGGAAAGAGATATGATGGAATGAGAGTGTGGGGAGAAATGACTGGAACTGGGGGCATTTGGAGAGTGGTGTAGATACCTAGTGCAGTAGAAACTTCCTGGAATTTATGAAGGTGATCTTAATGAGGACTCCTAGTAATGGGGAAATGGGGCTGGGTATCAGTTTTCAACTGGTTATCTCTGGTGGCCAGGTAAGGCTTCAAATGGTGGGACTGGGTTGCATTCAACTGAATTATTGGCCATGGCAGTCCCACAGAAATCCCCAAACAACCCAAACTGATGTTAATACAAAGGATCACTCTGCATAGACAGTGGGCCCCTATTGATGATAACAACATCAATACGACTAATTGAGCTTGGAGAAGAATTGATGCCTCCATGGTGCCTTCATCCCTAAATTTTAGTCTCTTTGGTGTGGGAAGGTAGTTTGTAGGCTACTGAAAGAGAAACATGGACACCAAACATTTGTACAAAGGATATACTACAATCTGTCCTGCTTTCAAAATATGCCAGGACAATGGTGACACATAAAGTGTGAGAGTAGCTAACCAGTGTCTCTTTTGACTTTAGGTCTCCTCTATGAGAAGGAACTCAGATCTGATACTGCTTGGGTAACCAAGAACCAGAAATTAGATAGTCCAGAGACCTGGGGTAAAACCAAATACTACTGGTCATAAAAAAAATGTAACACTAATGATATTCTGCTTTATTCATAAATTAGAATGCTATTCAGCTATCCTCCGACAGATGAGAACAAATGCAGTGACCCATAGTCAGAAATTATGGAGAGAGAGGAGGGAGGGAGGAAGAGGGAAGGAGGGAGGGAGAGGGAGGGAGGGAGAGAGGGAGGGAGAGAGGGAGGGAGGAAGGAAGGGAGGAAGGGAGGAAGGGAGGGAAGAAGGGAGGGAGGGAGAAGACTCTGAATACACAGCTCTAAATGGGATGTCTTCACCAAATCTCTCCTCTTGGGGTTCAGGAAACCTTGAGGAAGGAGTGTGAGAGCCAGAGGGGGATGGAGAACACTGGGAAACAAGGTTCTATAAATCACCTGGGTGAAACTCATGTCTTAATTAGGGTTTTACTGCTGTGAAGAGATACCATGACCAAGGCAACTTTTATAAGGACAACATTTAATAGGGGTTGGCTTACAGGTTCAGAGGTTCAGTCCATTATCATCAAGGCGGGAACACGGCAGTGTCCAGGCAGGCATGGTGCAGGAGGAGCTCAGAAGGTTTCTAGCAGAATACTGACTTCCGGGCAGCTAGGATGAGGGTCTTAAATCCCACACCCACAGCGACACACCTACCTTCTAATGGTGCCACTCCTCTGGGTCAAGCATATACAAACCATCACAACTCATATGAACTCACAGAGACTAAAGTAGCAAGCACAGTGCCAAGATGGGTCTGCAGCAGATCCTCTGCCTATACATTATGGCTTTCCATTTACTGTTTTTATGGGAACAAATGTGTCTCTGATTCTTGTGCCTTATCTTAGGCTCTTTCTGTTGAATTGTTTGTCCAACTTCAACATGATGGTTTTTGTCTCATCTTATATTTTGTTGTTGTTGTTGTTGTTGTTGTTGTTGTTGTTAGCTCTTAGAGGCTTGTTATTTTCTAATGAAAGACAGAAAGGGAGTGCATGCAAATAGAGTAGAAGGAAAACTGAGAAGAGTAGAGGGAGGGGAAGTATAATCAGGGTCTATTGTATGAGAAAATAATCTATTTTTAATAAAAGCAGGAAGATAAAATAAAAACAGAAAAATAAGTATAGGGCTGGGAAAGGACCATCAGGTAAAGGAGGTTGCAGTGTGCAGGCTGAATGACTTGAAATTGGACCTAGAATCCACATAGACACTAGATACGCTTCACACTTATAATCCAGCATTCCTATAGTAATATAAGAGGTAGATACAGTTGAATCCCTTGGAAGCTCATGAGCCAGCTATCCTAGAGTATTTATACATACCAGCAAGCAACAGGAGAGACTTTGCCTCAAAACAAATGGTGAGTGAAAACTGTCATGAAAGTTGTCCTCTGTACTCCACAAGTATGCTGTGACACATCACACACATACCTTCACAAATAAACATATACATACATACATACATACATACATACATATACACACATATCACAGACATGTATACAGAAAAATACTAAATTTAGTAAAGGAGTTAATATTTTTAGAATAGAAACTGTGGTGGCTTGAATAAAACAGCCCCCATAGGCCCATAGGGAATGTCACTATTAGGAGGTGTGGCCTTGTTGGAGTAGGTGTGGCCTCCTGAAGGGAGTGTATCATTGTGGAGGCAGGCTTTAAGTTCTCATATGTTCAGAGTACACCAGTGTGATGCATAGTCTTCTACTGTCTGCTGATCAAGATGTAGAACTCTCGGTTCCTTCTCCAGCACCATGTCTGCCTGCATGTCATCATATTTCCTGCCATGTTGATAGTGCACTAAACCTCTGAAACAGTAAGCAGGCACCAATTAAATGTTTTCCTTTATAAAAGTTGTTGTGGTCATGGTGTCTCTCTACAGTAATGGAAACCCTAACTAAGACAGTAATTGATCTAGTATAAGCTTGCAAGGATAAAGCAGAATTTCCAAGAACTCAGCTGTTGTTCCCTGTTATTAATATCTGGTGTGACTATAGTATATTTGTTACAAGGAGTGAGCCAACATTGGAACACCAGTGCTGAGTGCCACAATTTATTCAGATTTTATTATTTTTGACCTAAGATCCTCTTTCCATTGCAGTATGCCATTGAGTTTACCATATTCCACTTATCTACCTTGTCTCCTTGGGCCTGTGACAGTTTCCTTAGGCTTTACTTGCTGTATGCTCTACTCTTTTACAGATTCTCGAAAACACCCAGAGAAGTGAGTTTTGATGTGCCTTTTACAGTGTGCTATATATACAGTCTAGATCTAAAGGTCTGATCCTCTGAGCCCAGCAGATGTGGGGGTAATGCTAAGACTTAAGACTAATGATATCATATGGCATTACTTGTGGCTCATAATGGGGTTATTGCTTTAGATTTATACTTTTCATTTTTGAGGGCTGGAGAAGGTAGAGTTTGGGGATGGGAGTGGTTCTGCACCTTTCACACTTATAGACCTACACTAAGAAGTGAGCTTGTCTTGGTGGTACAACCCTCTACCTCCTTCAAGTACCTAAATGACTGTAAAAACCATATGCAATGTCTTTCCTTATCTTTTTTTTTTTTTTTTGGTCCTCACCACAAACCATAAGTTATGAATAGAATAAAAACTGGAAGTGAATTACCTTGGCAAGAAAATAATTGGCAGTCTCTTAGGAAAGTTGACTTTTCTCGCTGAGAATTTCTGGTTGCCAAAGCATGCACCATCAGAACTACAGCAGATTGAGTGAAGGGTGGGCTAGAAGCAAGACATTAGGCAGCTTCTGCAATGTTCACACCCATCTGTGTTGTTCTATAGCCTGGAATGTGTCTTTAGAACCAAAGGTTCTAAAGAAAAAAAAATCTTCCCCTAAAACCATTAGAAAGGGTTTGGCCTTGATAAACCTGTTTGGACTTAAGCCTCCATTCTGAGGGAGAAGAAAGTTGTATTGTTTCTATTTCCAGTTTGTAGATTTGGTGGGTTTCTTTGAAATAAACACAAAGGCCATCAATACTCAATTGTCTTCATCAAAAAAATCTGATGATGGAACATTTGTAATGAGAAGAAGGAAGCAAGAAGAGAGGTCAACAGCAGAGACAACATATAGCCTTATATTACCTAGGAATCTGGTGAGGAATAGAATCATTAAGTTGGAGATAGGGATAGGTAGATATAGATAGATAGATAGATAGATAGATAGATAGATAGATAGATAGATAGATACATGGTAGATAATGAGTTTATAATGAATTGGCTTATTCAATTATGAAGAATGACTATTCTCAAGATAGTTGGCAAATGGAAACCCCAACAGGCCCAAACGATGAGTCTTTGATCTTCACTGATAACCATGCTGTTGATTCTAGCACCACTCTTGCAAGGTAGATAGTGGGCACAAGTCAGTATTGTGGGCCAGCTGTAATCAGGACCAGATGAAGTGAGGACTGGGACACCATCCTCAGAGTTGGGGGAATATTCCTCCTCGAATTTGAGGTGGTTTCTAGAAGCTTCTTTCATGAAGGCAGGTTAAGCTATTTTTAGAAGGTGATATTTGTTTTAAAGGCTCCTGAGGGTTATATGTATACTGATGTAGCCCTCTTTCCAGGAAATCTCTAGCTAGTATTGAAAACTTTGGATCAGTTTGTAACATGTAAGACACACGTAGTATAACCTTTAAGACAGTTGAGTGGGCCTGTGATTGCCATTCTCACAGCCTTCTCAAGTATCATGACACTATATGGTCTGAATCGAAAGACCCCGAACAACCAGAAATATAACAGTGAAGCTGCAGGCTGAAGGCCAGCAAGCTTGAGACCCAAGAAGAGCTGATGTCACAAAATCTGAAATGAGATAAGATGTCCAGCTCAAGGACAGTCAGGAAGGATCAGCTGCATTTTAACACTAGGTCTAGAGAATCTACATTTCCATTCTATTTGGGCATTCAACTCAAAAGACAAGGCATGACTCCCTTACAGAGAACAATCTGCTTTACTCAGCATGCCAATTCAATATTAATTCATTCAGAATACTCTCATAGGTACATTCAGAATAATCTGATCAAGTGTCTATCTCCAAATTAACCAACTTAGCCCTTCTGCCTGGAAGGATCCCATGGAAAGACAAGGCTTAGGAGTAATATCTAAAAGTAAAGGAAAGTAGATGGGTCAGATACCCAAAGGTCTTATGTGTAAATATGACCAGAAAGCCACATATGTCATCATGGTGGATGGAGCCTTATAGATCTAGTTTTTTATGGTTTGACTATAAAAGGATAAATAGAGGATATGAAAAATGAGGACACTTCACTCCTCCAAAACTATTTCCTAAGCAAACCTCTGAAATACGGGCACCACCCCCATTCAAAGCCAGTTTTCCACAAAGCATATTTGATAGCTCAAATATATGTTAGCTCAGAGGATATGAGAGATGAGACATTTATCACTAATGTTAGCTATGGAATGTTGCCTGGACTTTATACCTACATATAACAATTCTGGCAAAATGATAAGGAACAGGACAATGTCCCATGGGCCTGGGGCCAATTAAGCCACTATCACAAAGAAGCTGCTTCAGTGAACAGAAGCAAATGAATGGGTAGGTGGCCATTCAATTCTTCAAAAAAGGAGGTTTCTTTGGACAGCACATAGCTCTGCTGCACAGGGCTCTGCTGCACAGGGCTGCTCCCAGACTTGCGCAGCTCTAGAAAGGCTTCCCAGGTTCTATGAAGGCTTTTTAAGTCACTGCCAAAGCTGCACAAGAAGTCACTCCTGACTACAGAGAAGGGAGAATTGGGGACATTCAGATCCAATGATACTCCCCAAAGCAGTGAGCACACCAAACCCACACTATTGTGACAAGACTATTTAATCATAATTTCCTAAGAAACAAAGTTAATCTGAATATAACACTTAGAAAACAAAGCAAAACAAAAACCCATAAAATCAGAACCACAGACATAGCATTATTGTAGTATTCAGGTGCATAAAGATGCTGAAGCCGGGAGACTAAGATGTAAGATTCAGTAGTGCCAGACTGACCAGGGTCATAGAGAACATCACTGGGTTGAAAGGCATAGGATACAGTGTCTTTAGGGAAGCCTGGATCTAGGAAAGAAGCTTTTTAGTAAACACCTGTTCATCATTTCTGGGTCATTTTCCTCCCAATGGTATAGGGGACATGTAAAAATAGAAGCTTTGGTGTCCAGAAGGCTGGAATTTGGGTCCCAACTGGGTCACCTACTGGGACCTTGAACAAATTACTTAATGTCTTGGTTCTTAACATTGTTAGTTTTCTTACCCCTATTTTCCCTTCTAGCTCAGTTCAGATCTTATATTTCTGGCTATGCCTTTACATACTGGCAAGAGTTGTATGTTTTGGGGGACATTTCTCCAAAACAACACAGCCAACCAGCAACTATTAACCTAGACAACCATTTGGACAGCAAGCCACTGGATGAGCATTGAAGAAGCAATTTCTTAACAAATTAATAAGCAGGCAAACAGAGGCATGAATAATATGGACAGCTGAGAGAAGGCACAGGGATAAGGAAGCTTAAGAAACATCCATCGCCTCTCCTCAAGTAAGATTCTTAAATGAAAAGGCGCAATTGCCCATGGCTTCTAAGGCTATAAATTGTGGCCCCTTGTGATATCAAACTTCCTTGAAAGGTCATTGAAAACAGGATCCTCTGTCACAGGCTGACCGGGATTACCTGGGGGAAATCACATCTCTGCAGTGCATATGAAGGGAACTAGAGGGATGGGGGGTGGATGAATGAATGGCAGTTTCTTAACCAGTCAGCCAGAGGAATAGGTCTAGCTTTGGGGGAACACATTCCTTTGGGCTTTGGTGATCAGCTGATGAAGCCACCCCGGGTTATATCACAGCCTTCGTGTGTTGGGAGACTCTTCTGATGTTTTGTGATACATGCTTCCATCCTTGCCATCGCTCACATCCTGACACGTGAGTGGATGAGAACTCATTTATTCTCTGACTTAGGGATCAGTGTCGGAAAAGAGCTAAGAAGAGTATCTGACCTGACTCATTCCTCTTATAGATGGGGACCTAGAGACTTGAAGAGCAGGGGGGTGATTTTTTCAGTAAGAAACTCAGAAGGCTGCCTTTGCCTCCTTCTCTATGGTTGCCAGGTTAACTATGCCCAATGCTCACCTCCCAGGAGACTGCAGAAAGATGACCTGGTGTCTAACTGGTATGTAACTGTCAAAGGGAAGGAAGGCCAGATGTGTCTCTTGATGTATTCCTTTATTATTATCTCTTTGAGGAAAGATTTACTGAGGTTCTTCACCAAATCTCTCTCATGCTCTCAACCCAGAATAAGGAGAGAATGATGAAGACCTAGGCATTTGGGTAATTTCAACACGCTTTCTCATGGACCATGAATCTGGGTCTTCACAGAGAAGGTAATGTTGGACATGGTGGTATCTGCTTTGTAGATAGATAGTCCTGTAAGAGTGGTTCACAGTCCTATGTATCATTTTAAAGCTTAAATAAATCATCTTTGTGTATTTTCCACCCATCTAAGGAATTCACTGAATTATCAAGGACTAATCTAAAGGCATCTTATTTTCCAGCTCTCACACCTCCATAGAGCTTCCTGATCCTTATTTATTTTATTTTATTTCTGTTTTGGTCTTATTCTTTCATTAGTTTATTTATTCACTTTACATCCCGATCTCAACCCAGCCTCCCTCCTCTCTTTCCAATCCCACCCTCACAAGCCCCTTCTCCCATTACCTCCTCCCCCTTCTCACTCCCCCATGGGTAACAACTCACCCTAGCACATCACATCGTAGCAGAACTAAGTGCATCTTCTCCCACTGAGGACTGACAAGGCATCCAGCTAGGGAGAAGGGACCCATGGGCAGACAGCAGAGTCAGAGACAGTCCCTGCTCCAACTGTTAGAGGACCCATATGAAGATCAAGCTGCACATCTGCTACAAATGTGAGGGTGTGTGTGTGTGCTAAGTCGAGCCTGTGCATGCTCTTTGGTTGGAGTCTCTGTGATCTCCCAAGGGTTGAGGTTAGTTGACTTTGTAGGTCTTCTTGTGTCCTTGACCCCTTTGGCTCTCTTAATCCTACCCCCTACTCTTCCACAAGATTCTCTGAGCTCTGTCCAGTGTTTCACTGTAGGTCTCTGCGTCTGTTTCTAACTGGCTTTCAGAAGACAGTTATGCTAGGCTCCTATCTGCAAGCATCGCAGAGTATTGTTAATAGTGTCAGGCATTGTTTCTCTCCTATGGGGTGGGTCTCAAGTTGGACCATTCATTGGTTGGTCATTCCCTCAATCTCTGCAGGTGGGTGGGTTGATTGGAAGTCAACTGCCTTCTATTGGAAGTCCTGCCTGGCTATAGGAGGTGGCCACTTCAGTCTCCATATCCCCAGCTGCTAGGAGTCTCAGCTAGGGCCGACCCCATAGACTCCAGCCATCCCAGGTCTCCAGCTTGTCCCAGAGATGACCCTTACTAATTTCCATTCTCTCTCCCAACCTTCTCCATTAACTGCCTGATCTCCATCCCTGTTCCTTTCCTTACCCCCTCTTCGATACATGATCAAAGAAAATTCTGAATCTAAAAAGGCCCAGAAAATACTTTAGTTTTTTTTTTCTTATAACAGAGTAGATAACATCTCCCTATAGAAGGCATGTCTCAAATACACATTGCTTGACCATTGGCCATCCCATACAGTTTCAAGTAGCACTGACTATCATATCCTTTCTTCAGTAACAGGTGCAGTACTGGTAAAATGAAAATGTTCTAGAACTTGAAACTTTGCTAGCATGCTGGCATGTGTGCAAATTTTTATGTATGTTCTCATGTGACACATTTTAGGGAAAACAAAGGTAACTAAAATATTCCATAAAAGTATTACTACTTGTCTATATGTAAAAAAATATATGAAATATGAATGAATTTCCTTGGTTCTCCTCCTCAAGATATCTCAGATGCTTGAGCATCTGAAAAGGCTCACGTCTACAACCTGTGGGCTGAAGCATTTTGGTTAAGAGATATTCAATCTGTTTGAAATTGGCAAAAGGAAACTTAAAAATAAGTCAATTTCAGTAAAATACACTGGTCTTTTGTTTTTGTCTTAGTAATATTTGCAAAATCTTTCATTAAAAATATCTGAAATTAAATGATGCTAGTAGTAACAGCATGGTATTGGAATTTACTCCCATGACTATTATCACTTGCTCATATTTATAGAACACTTTAAATGGGTATTCTTTTTTCTCTTTTATGGGAATTTTATTCCCATTTTACAGATGAAGAAACTGGAAATCAAAGAGTTTAGGAGAAATGGTTTTCAGGTACTTGAGCACTTTACATAGGTCCTCCATAATATATTTCCAGTTGAAACACACTCATTCCTGGGACTCTTCTGTACTTAATATTCGAATTAATGGCTGAACCAGTTCTTTCTTTTTTCTTTCCCTCAGAGAAGTGCACACCATGAATATGTGCCTTTGGGAATGCAAATTGCCCACTCAATGGATTAGGCAACCACAAACAAATGGAGATTCGCACAGATGTAATTAAGAATAGAAAATACAAACCTATGTGCAGAACCATGATTTACAGTCAAATTCACCTCCCTTGAAAGCTCATATTAGATTGCTCTCGTTTGATTACCAAGCTGCTGTTTCAATGCAAAGCATATGCTTGCAGATCCCCAGGTTTGCCCGCCTTAAGAATTAGCTAATAACTTTGAAACAGACCTTTAAGGGAGGAGTGCTTCTTGCCTTGGCAGTGCAACCATGTGCAAGTGAAAATATATGCATCTCAACTGGTTATTTCTGTAGGGAAGACAAATGTGCAAAAATATGTTTACCAGGAGAAAGATTCTGGTTTTGAGTATTTGCCAAATGTTACACAAATAATTAGTGATGCCGTGAAGTGCTTGGCAGCTCCTCTAGGACTTCTGTCGTTGGAATGAAATCTGTTCATTCTCCAGTGTATGGAGAACTATGACGCTTTACAGTATTCATGGGGCATAGTTGCCAGTTTCTCTTACATAACGTCCTGCTACTCTTCTATTCTTCTTTGAGTTTATCTGAGAACTTGAAAAATGGTGGCTGAATCCCTTGGAGAGGCACCAATTCTACTTTTCCAAGCCATAAACTTGGCATTATGAAGCAACCAATCATTTTGCTCACACCCTCATGGTCACTGTCACCTTGCCTCTGGTGTTTTTACATCTTGGGGGTGGAGGATGGCAGTTCTAATAGGAAACATGTAAGGAAAATTAAAGTGATTGGAAACCCTCTCATAGCCCAACTTCTAGAAAAACAGAGAAAGTCTAGAAAAATATTCTTCAGCTCCATGTTCTAGACTGAGTGGCATTTACTGATTCAAAGGAGAGCTTGCCTTGCCATCAATGACATTTGGAATGTTAATTAGTGCTGTTCATCTTTTTGACCCCAAAAGCAGTAGCAGCTAAGATCTTAGGAAAGTAGCATCCATTCCCACTGAGTGGAGGCTCCTGGAGGGCAGTGGCACTACTCTGATGGAGTTCCACATCAGGCTTTTTCCAACAGAGGGGAAGCTGCTCCAAGGTCTGGGAGGAGTGTCCTGATGGTTACAAGGAGGAATGTTTTGAATGGGAGCCAAATTGCAGACTTCAGTTTGAAAGTTATTCTAGTCAGAGAAATTATGTTGGAAGAAAGCAAAAGGCTAGTACTTGAGCCAGAGTGTCAAGGCAAAGACAGCCAATGCTGTGATGGAGTGAAAATCCAAACAGAAGAGAAGACTAGGTCAGGAGTGGGAGGCATGGATATGACCTTCTCAAAAAAAAAAACCCAAAAAACAAAACAAAAAAAAACCTTGCTTGCTTTTATGTCTGAGAGGTGGCATGGTGGCAGAGCAAGGCTTCAGAAAGAGGCAGGGCAGAGCATCAGGCCCTGTAGAGAACTTGAGTTAGCAGAGGAGGTCAAGTTAACTGCACAAAGCCAACCAGCCTGACCGAAGGTCCTAGGAAGAATGAATTTGGTACCACTCTCTATTCAGATCCCCAAGTCATGATTCTAGATGAATGATCATTTCACAGATCCTCATCAACATTGCCCAACTCTCAGAAGACGCAAATATAATATAGCACAACACCATGAAGGGGGAAGAGGTGGGAGCTAAGCCAAGGAGACAGGATAGCATGCGAGATGTGATATCCACCCGTAGAAAATAAATATATTGATTACATCCATGGAGATGAAGACGTGGGTGTGGTGCAAGAGGAAAAAAAAAAAACTTCACATCAGAACCTAAAAAAAAAAAAAAAAAATTGTCATGCAAATAAGGGCCCATTATTTCCCCTCTGCATGAAATGACTGACTTCGAGTTTTAACATGAGAGAAGCCAGATGGCGGCAGACGGGCTTATTATAGAAAGTCCACTTGTACCGAAGTTTTTCTCAGCACTCTCTGCCTTGCTGAGTGAGGTTTTGTTTTGTTTCATTCCTAAGTGTAGGGCAGGCAAGTACCAAAATTTGTATACAATCTGAGACCTTTTCATGGAAATGTTCTATTCAATACCTCCGATAACACGATACATGATGCCACCACAGGAAAACTCGTGTTGCTACAGACGTTAATCATAATTATGAAAATTTTTAATTTAAATGTAGGTCTGAACACACAAAATACAGTGCATGGCCATCTGTTGGTTTTCCATCTGGGCTCATTTGCAAAATACATTCTGTTTCACTCCCCCCTCCCCCCTCTATTTATAATCTTCCCTGGAAAACAAATATGCCTAATCGACGGCATGCCAGAGCTGAAGTTAGCTATTTACAAGGGGCTTTTAATAGACATGGTTACATGGTTGAATGCAGCAACAGAAACTTCAACTTTTTCTCCCTCTTTATCTTGCTTGCTCTTCCTGGTAGGACTCCTCCTTCGATGTAAAGAAGAACACATCTTTCCCGCAATGAATATGATGTTGAAAAGAATAGCTCCTGCAACTCATGAGCTGCAGTATTCTTTAAGAAAGGAGACGATGGCTCTCAGCTGGAGAGTAGAGCAAACAATGTAGTACGACCATGCATGCCATGTTATCCAGACATCGAAACAGAAGCACAGACACAATTCACCACACAGATAAATGGTGAAAACCATGCACAACATAAAAGAAGCCTCAAAGGAAAGCACACATCTCGTGAGACTGAACTCACATCAAATCTCCAAAGTAGGCAAATCGGTAGCAGTTATGGATTGTCTATGGATGCAGTGTGAGACCATGAGAAATGAGCAGCAATTGCTGTTAGATTTCTTTTGGGGGTGATAAAAACACTCTAAAATTAGATTATGAGGATTACTGTAGAACACATACGAAAAATATTGAAATGTATTCTTTAGACTGTTAAACTTCATGATGCCAATTATATCCCAATAAAGGTGTTAGGAAGAAAACTGGGAGGAGATATGGAAATCACTAGTCCATTTTCTCCTAATTTAGAGATGATATTCATGACCTAAGGGGATGATGGTTACTATCCAGTTGGTTAGAGTTAAGGTATCCAGAACTCTATTCAAGACTTCCTCCTAAGACATAATGCTGGGTGGCACTCATTAATCCACCTCGGCTCATGGTTTTCTAGGAACAGGTGTGGACTGAAGGACAGACATGAATGAGAATATCATTTATGAAAGACTATAGTGAGTCCAGTCCAGACTATAGGCAAGGAAGGGTTGAAAAGCCTGCAGTGGCTGGAAGACTTGAGTAGCATAGATGGAGGCCGCAGAGCATTGTGTCCATGCTTTGCTTCTGACTGACTATAGCTTAAGAAGATGGGAAGGAGGAAGATGAGTTCAATATCTCACAGGAAGGTTGAGCTCTCCTTAGGTAGGCATTTCCAGAGAAGGCATGCCTGGCCTAAATTCTGAGGAGTAGCAGGATATATCACAGACACAAATAAGAGGAATCTCTTCTGATGGGACACAAACTCCACCAGCAAGCTTAACATTGAAGATGAAGGGGCCAGCCACTGCGCATGTGTAGTAAAACCTTGAGCAGATGCAAGTACTGTGGAGGTACAACAAAGGGCATCCGATGGCAGAAGGGAACAGTAATGCTGTACCCCATATGTAAGAGTAGACAGAGGAAAAGAAAGTGAGAGGGAAGAGTAAAGGCAGACTCTAAAATAAAGACAGGAAAGGAAGGAAGGTCAGATTTAACCGGAACCAGGAAGTGGGTCTACACAAAGGCAGCCAGAGGCTCTCTCTGGGATGAATGTCACCCCCTGAGGTTTCCTCGAGTTTTTAGTTTAGGTAGGCAGTGAGTGGATGATTCAAGAACTTGAACCAGATAAAATCAGATTAAGCAAGATGAGCAAAAAAAAAAAATTGACAAGAATTAAACTGATGAGACGAAGGAGAGTGAATAGGATTAAAATATGGAGGAAAGCAGCTGGGATCCTGAATGAGACTGTCATGACAAAGTATGTGCTAGAAAGAAAATATAGTCCCCAGATGATTTCCTGTGCAGTGGGCATGATGTCATGGCCTGCTTTTTCTTTTTCTTTTCTTTTTCTTTTCTTGTTTTT
>NW_022196904.1:157614480-157647910 GCF_008632895.1 Mastomys coucha | reverse complement strand
CCTGCATTTGGGTCATGGTGAAAGTGTGATCTTGGGTCTTGGCAGATAGATAAGTCTCATTTGTTTTCAAGCTAACTAGATTCTATAGGGTACAGCCTTGGAAAGTTTCATTGGAGAACAAGAACAAAGAAGAGTTCTGGTACTGGTGGTTGCCAGAGTTCATAGGTATATGCTTCCCCTATGATACTATTAGTTTGGGGTCAGGGAACAAAGCATTTGTTGGCTTATTTACCAGGCACATTTCTAGCAGTCCATAGAAAGGCAGGAAATGTGTGTTTACGTACCTTCAATGACTTGTTAAGTCTCAGAGATAGGAAGAACAACTCTTTCTAAACCATGTGATCAACGGTAGGGATAAAGAGAAAGGTAGTTCCAGTTGTTCCAGAGCTATGCAAAATAAGGTACAGGTAGGTGGCAGGTATTTACAGAGGAAGTACACCTGCACTGAAATCCTGAGGAGCACCAGTTTTTCTGTAGGCAGACTGGAAATGTAGTGTGTGGAAGGACTGCAGCAGCCCTGCGTACAGAGCACAAGTAAAAGACCTGAGGCAGGAGCATGCATACACATTCAGAGGAAATACCAGCATTTGGTAGTCACTGAAGGTCTTCTGTGGTACCAGGTGAGACAGGAACTTTTCCTGGAGATATCTACATGGAGAGGTCATGGGATGCAACTCATCTCATTCCTCATTTAGCTTGTCTGTGCCCTAGTATTCTCTCAGGGACACTGAGGTAAAGTCTTGAGTTTGGAAATTTATGACTGGCAGACAAGGCAAGAAAAGGAAGATCAGCCAACTGAATGAAGGGAAGCTGGCTGTGTACAAGAAACTATCCTCCATTGCTTTAGATGAACTCTCAGAATCTCAGGACATAGGAGGTTGAACGTTAGTGGTGTCTAAGTCAACCAAAGCAAGTACGTTGTCTCCTGTCCAGCATATCTGGTTCATAGCCCCCCAGTACAGCAGTCTCTCTCTCTCTCTCCCTCTCTCTCTCTCTCTCTCTCTCTCTCCCTCTCTCTCTCTCTCTCCCTCTCTCTCTTATGCTAAACATCTTTCAACTTTCCTTCAACCCTTAAACAGACCTCCTTGCCCATCTAGGATATTGGCCTCTCCTGTACCCATGGAAGGTACACTGCCTGGGACACACATCTACTACTTCTCAATATTACCCTTGTCTTTGTGTTTTTGGAACCTCTTGTCCCACTCACAATGTCTCTCTAAGAACAAACATTATGTCTTGCAACCCTTGCATGACCCACAGAGCTTAGGACATACCATTATTCATGAATTGCTCTGTCAACATGCGGCTCCTGTCTTGTGAGTCTTTGGAAAACAAAATACTTCCAGTAATCCATTCAAACCAAAGCTACCTCAAGAAACCACATTCCTAATGCTGGAACAATAAACCTACCCATTTAGCTGATAGAGAAATGTGTTGTGTTACAATGTAAGGCAAATTAGCTCAATAAAGAGTTTTGACTTTCTGATAACCTTCTGTTGAAAATACATGAGCTGATCGGAGTCAGAATGGAGCTGTTATATTTGAAGCTAAACTGAAGAATCAGAACAGATGCAGGGCATAAAAGAGAGACAGCACACTGGTTTTAAATGCATATAACATGATACTTTGATGTTTGCTTCCTAACGATTTATTTAAAATTGTTTGCCCTTTGAGCTGCTTTAATTTTGGATGCCACGGTTCTCCTTGGGAGCTGTGAAGGATGGTACACATACATTTCCTTAAAAATGAAAGTTTTATTATTTATTTATTTTTGATACCAATTTTCTGACAGGTCAACTAACATGGAAATCCTGGGCCTTAGGAGGTCTGAGTCTCATTTTTATATTTACACAGGGAGCATGCTGTTTCCCGCTGAAGTCGGTTGAACTATATGGGCCAGTTTCTCTTGTCAGCTTCTTACAAGCTTTGAAATGGAAGAAGAAATGCACAGCGGGGTAATCCAGCCCTTTGAAATTTTGGAAACTGGGCAAGATGCACTGTGGTATTGATTTGTAATAAGCTTTGTTCAGACGGCATCCATCTATAATGCGGTGAGGGCTCTTTCTGGATTAAGATGCCTGGTGGTTATAAATGAATAGCTGTTACCTCTTTATTTGGGGTTGGGAGGTGGTGACAGTGGTGTGAGTATATGATTTTCAGTCACTTCCTTTGTGAGATTTTTTGGCATTTCTTTTCAAGGCAGGTCCTTTCATTAGAGGCACAAATGACATTGTAAAAGACGTGACTCTTCAGAAGTTAATTCATAACACATGGCAGAGGGAACTGACAGAGCTGTTCTTGTGGGTGCTTCTCACTGATTTTTCTGTTTGCTGAGCTCTTGTGTGACTGCTGGTCATAGTCCTGGTCCTTTTTAGTAGGATGGTCATCACCTCACTTATCCTTGCCAGGATCCTTGAAGCTGTGTACCCATAAACCCCATTTCTAACATGAGGAGACAGGATCAAGGAGAGATAGCCTTGCCAGAGGTGAGTGCTGGCCAATCTGAGGACCAAGATGAGAAATGTTTGTTCACCTCTAAGGCCAGGCTAGACCCCCGTTGCCACCTCCCTCAGAACACCTACATGCAATAAGGCTGAGGAGTTCCCAGCTGGAACCTGGCAGACCATACCTCTTCACTGGCCAGGAAAGGAGCCCATTCTGAAGAAATCACTTAAATTATCTTGCCTTTTAAAATCTAATCACTTTGAAGGACTTAATCCTAAAAATCCACTTCTTCAGGCTCTACACGTTGTTGAGATTTTGTCTGTTTCTTCCCAGTTGCCCACAAACTCTCTTAACTGGGATTGTTGAGACCTCTGTGTCAGGAAATTCCAAGTTACTTTTAGATATAAGATATTGAAAATTACATGAGATATTTTTTTTTGGTCTATTATAAAAAGTTTAAAAATGAATTATTTAAACCTGGATATCTGCCTACATACACTATTAGCATTTTGACACAATGATGCTTTTCTTTAGAATGCTGTCAGACCATGTCAATCCCTTGCTTCAAGGCCTTTCAGCATGCTTTGGTTCTCCTCCTACTTCCTAGATTTCCTATGAAGTTGAACAGATTCTATGTACCAGCCTTCAAATTTCATACAGGTCAGCTGGGACCCTGTTTCACTTTCAGAGACCACTAAAGAGTTTTGAGTGGAATAAATCCCCATCCTCTATAATTTCATAGCCATTTAGATTAGTGGTTCTCAGTCTTCCTGATGCTGCGACCTTTTAATACAAGTCCTCATGTTGTGGTGACCCCCCCCAACCATATAATTATGTCATTGCTACTTCATAACTGTAATTTTGCTACTGTTATCAATTGGGATGTAAATATCGGATATGCAGCCCCTTGTGGGGGTTGGAACCCATAGGTAAGGAACAAGTGATTTAGATGAAGCTGAAGTAGGGGATTAAGGCAAAGGTCAGAAAGGGGTTGTAGCAAGTGCAGCAGGATGAGGGAAGATTCCTAGCTCAATTTTTCACATTTCTCCAAGGATCCTGAAATCATTTATGATGTGACGCTGTTCCTTGAGAATGATCATGCATAAGGAACTCATTCAGTTGGATCATAACTAAGTCTGATGGTTTTATTATACGTGAGAAATTTGAATTTAGAGGCAGAGAAAAATCATGGATGGGAAGAGTTTTGTGTGCATGTGTGTGCATGCATGTGTGTGTATACATATGCATGCACACACATACATTTACGTTTATATGTGATGGCTATTCTTGGTTGTAAAGTTGACTACACCTGGGATTAACTAAAAGCCATGTGGCTGATTCCACTTGTGAGGAGGAATTTTTTTAAATTAAATCACTTGAAGTGGGAAGACTCACTTTTAACCTGGATCTTTTAAGGTGAGAAGATCCATTTTCAACCTAAATCTTTTGAGGTGGGAAGGTCCCCCTTTGTTCTGGGCCACACTTATTCATGGAAGCCTACATAAAGGACACAAACGATGGAAGTTTGCTTTCTCTTTTCCTGTTTGCTCTGGCTCTCTTTAGCACATCCGTTCTTTCACTAGCCTACTTCTTTGGGATTCCAGCATATACTGAAGACCACATAAGAGATTCCACCCCGTAGATTGAAAAATTGCTGGGTGCTTGAACTTTCCATTGGTAGAGAGTAGTTGTTGGACTGGCTGGACCACAGCCCATGAGCTAAGAACTCCTGTTTCTTTCTTATTCTACTAGTCCTGTTCCTCTACAGATCCCAGACTAACATGGATTTTGTTACTAACAGTGGATCTGGAACAGAGCAACAAAAGTCTAAGTCTGACTTTTTTTTTCAAAGTACCTGGAATAGGCTTTCCAATTTGCTGACACAGTTACTAAAACCTTTCCAGTTACTGCAGCCTCTCCTAGAAGTTCAGAGTGTGCTTTGAGGAAACCCACAGTATGAGCTAGTCTGTAAACTTACAGAGACAAAGGCATCTGATTGTTCCAATTCACCAGTTGTGGGCAAACAGATTTGGGGACCCTGTATCTAAAATTTTGACAATTTGTGGAACACTAAGGAAAATGACGGTGCTGGTAGGTTGCCCCTAGCATCTCTGGATAAAGTGACAAAGGAAAAGAATGAATTCTGATAAAAATTAACCAACGTCTAGCATTCCAGAATACCATGAAGAGCAACAATGAACTCAGTGATAAACTTGGCCAGCACCAGATGTGTGCACACAGTGTAAATGTTTCTAAGTATGCCCCAGAAAGAATCTTCTCTCTTCTTCAGCCACAGAGCTCAAGGTTCAGAAAATCAAACCAAAACCCACATTTTAAGGCTGCTGAATTATACCAAAAATTCAAAGTCCCAACCAGGTAGGGTGTCAGCAGTTAAAGTAAGGGCATTATTTGGTAAAGAATGGGATTGTGTAACTTGTGACGGTGTTGTGCCGGAGTACCCCTTTGAGGTTGAGAACTTTGGACCCCCAGATTCTCAAAGGTTTATCTCATCTGAGGAACCAGTCTCTTCACCCTCAGCACAAGTATACTCTCTCTGAAATATTGCCTGTTCTACAGTTGACTAAGAAAATTAATCCTTCATTGTCTGCTAAACCAGAAGTGACTTTCTCTGAAGGGATGCCAGGCAAGACAATACTGATGTCACTCAGGGCCCACCAATAGTTGCCTGTAGATTTATAGCAGGCTTAAGGCTAAACAGGCTCCTAGAGGGGAGGTGGAAAGTGTAGTCCAGGATGTAAACTGCATCATGAAAGAGTTTAATGGGTTTGCTAATTCATTCAAACAAGAGTCTGAGGAATACATATAGGAATGGATTTTAAGGATGTGGGATAATGGTGGAAGGACCATGAAACTGGATCAGGCTGAATTTATTGATATGGGCCCTCTGAGTGGAGATTCTAAGTTTATTATAAAAACTCATACAGTTTTTTAAAAAAGGTATCAAAAGTTTGTTCAAATGATTGGTTGAAGCATTTTTCAAAAGAAATCCTTCTAAAGAGGAGTTGCAGAAGCCTGATATCTCTTGGGTTAGTGTTGATAAAGGGATTTTAAGGCTCATGGTAATTGCAAGCCTAGAGTGGGTATGCTGTGTAAAATCTAATCCTCCACAATGGTCAGGCCCAGCAGACATGCCCTTCACTAATCCTGTGAGAGACAAAATGGTGACAGGAACACCAGCATGTTTAAAGAGGTTTGTTGTCACCCTTTCTCTTGTGGCAGACCTTAGGGTTGGAGACACTGAGATTCAATTGGATGAATTCAATGCAATGAGTTTAATTGGGCCCCAAAGTAGCAGGGGTTCGGTGGCAACACTGAATTGCCAAAGGCAAGATGATTGTAGCTACCATAATGGGCAGTACAAACAAAGCAATGTCCATAGTGGCCTGGCCCATGATGGTCAGCAGAGGCAAAGTGAATTTTACGGTGGCATGTCTTATAGGAACCTTTGGAACTGACCAATCAACTATGATGTTTCTAGGCAGAAATAGAAAAGCGCCTATCGCACTTTTGTTTGATCTGTATACGGAGAAAAATTCTCAAACAAATGAAAGAAAAACTACATTGGATTGTGGCAAAAGGGAGTCGTGGCCCATGAGCCAGACTTTAGCCTGTTTGCAGACCCAGAACTACTTGAACAAAGGGACAGCCAGCTTCCCCTGAGGAAGGACCTTAATAAAATATCCTTGAGTTTTACTGTTAGCAAGAGGAACCCAAGGCCTTTTACAAGGGCAATTGTACATAGGGGAAAAAGAAAACAATCAAACTTTCTGGGGTCTGTTGGATGCTGACTCAGAGATGATACTGATTCTGGGAGAGCCCAAGAACTATTGTGACCCTCCAATTAAAGTAGAGGCTCATGAAGGTCAGGTAATTAATGGAGTTTTGGCTGACGTCTGAATCACAGTAGGTCTATTGGGTCCTTTAGTTATTTCCCCAGTTCCAGAATTATAATTGGAATAGATATACTTAGAAGTTGGCAGAAATCCCACAATATATTTTTGTTTAAGTCGCATAACATCTAGAATTTTCTAATAGCCATCTTACAAAATTGATTCAGAGTGTGTCTGATTTCTAACAGTTCAATTTATGACTCTTTGGCTTAAGATGATTTAAAGTAAAATATTCAATAGAACCTAAACCTCAAACTTGAAAGTCTTCCCTTTTCTCCCAGACTATTGATATACAGGGTGATAATCTCTTGGTGGTATTGGGTGGCTGTACCAGTACTAGTAAAATGCAGCTCACATTACTCTGAGGACACTGCTCCTAAGTTAGGGTATCTGAGAGATTGGATGTATTCAATGGACTTTTCACATACAGTAGACTTAGCAAGATGTAAGTTCATCATACATTTATGAGCATCCTTTCTCTTAGAGCAGTGATTCTCAACATGTGTATCATGATCCCTTTGGGGATTGCATGTCAGATATTCTGCACATCATATGTTCACATTAAAATTTGTAACAGTGGCAAAATTACAGTTATGAAATAGCAATGAAATAATTTTTATGGTTGGGAGGTCACCATAACACAAGGAACTGTATTAAATGAAGCATTAGGAAGGTTGGGGGCCAGAGAGATGGCTCAGTGGTTCAGAGCACCAGTTGTTCTTCCAAAGGTCCTGAGTTCAAATCCCAACAACCACATGGTGGCTCACAACTATCTGTAACAAGATCTGACTCCCTCTTCTGGAGTGTCTGAACACAGCTACAGTGTACTTACATATAATAAATAAATCAATCTTAAAAAAGAGGAAGGTTGAGAACCACTGCCTTAGTCTCCTTTGTCTCCTCTCTCTCTCTTATTTCCCAGAAGATATCTATTTTCTTAGAATAACCTTCACTCTTTACTTGATATTTCTGCCATAATCATTCTGTCTGGAGACTCGTGTCTGAAATATGGATAAACTAGACAGATATCAAGATCTCATTTCAGAAGGCTTGGACACATAGAGCAAAGATGGCTGCCATATTTCCTTAGAAATGGAACCCTGGTGCCACACTCATGCAAACTACTTACCAGAATCATGGCAGTGCCCTCAGCTGCCACTAGCAGTCTCAGGTTGCTCCATTATGACATTCTTAAAATGGAAGCATGGAATCTTGAAGAATATGATACCTCTAGAAAGGAAGGAGTTAATGTAGAGGGGATGTTGCATGTGAGAATATCTGTTTAATATTTAAATACAAGAAGATATGAAGATATGATGAGGTTCCCCCTAGAGCTATGTGAATGCTTTCTGTATCTCTCTGGATTTGGGAAGCAGAAGGACAGGCCTATAGCTGGGAGCCTCAGGGTCTCTTTGGAAGGGGGAGTTGGTTTATATGGTTGGTTTATTTCCCATGATCTTCCTTAGACTATCACAGATAACCTATTAATGCTAATTTACATGAAAATATTTGTTACCATTTACTGTTCTATGAGTTGTAGTTTGTTGTTTTTTTTTCTACAAAGTAATAGTAGTTATATTCCTTCTTATTAGCCTTATTTTATTTGAGGCATTTAGAAATGTCTAAGTAGAACACTCTGAAGAGAGCTGTGGCTAGCAGAAGCAGAAGGGGTCTCAAGTTTCCTAAAGAGAAAACTTCTCTCTTTTTCTCTGCCTTAATTCCAAGTAATTGGTTTTAGTGTCTTGGGATTTTAAAGGAAGGGGAAGATTAAAGAATAGAGGGGATATGAAAGGGACAGAGGGCTGTTAGGAAAGATCAGACCTGGAAGCAGCCAATTCTTGTTCACAGAAGTGTGGTTTGGGGTGTGTGTGTGTGTGTGTGCGTGTGTGTGTGTGTGTGTGTGTGTGTGTGTGTGTGTGTGTGTGTACGTGTTGTAGATTTTACTGGTGTTAAGACTGGGTTAGGCAGCCACATACTTGAGACTAGGGTCTGCACACCAGGGGAAATGGTCTTTCTGAAAGAGCTGGAAGCCCCTCACTGAGGATTGGGCTCATTGTCAGTGCTTGGAATTAACTGTAGAGGTCACTATATCTCACCTCACCTCCTCTAAAGCCTACCAAAGCCTGGATTCAGGAGAGAGGTAAGGAAGAAGAGGAGGGGATTTCATTGAAGTGAACAGAAGCTATACTTAAAAGCTTGGGTGGAAATGGGAATGTTCAGAGAAGGGGATGGAAGGAAGGAAGAAATGAATGAGAAACTGATCCAGGGATGCAGTGACCCAACTCTACCCTATAATGGCTAGAAAGCATCGTCAAGGATCTCTCCTCCTGCTTGGTATTTCAAGGCCTCACTGGTTACCTCATAGGGTGCTCTTCAGATACAGAAACCCTGAAAGGAAGTGGCTGTAGTTCATGTGTGTAGAGATCTTCTATAAAGTCCCAGAGAGGGCTATTAAGTCCTTCAGGGATGGAAATATGTCCAGACATTTCAGTTCAACCATGTGTTGCTGGTCAAGACAAGACAATCACAGTTAAGGAACTGCATAAAGATTGTCTCATCACAGCATCTGTGGCTGCTTCCCCAGGAGTCTGAAACAGAATGTCATCTTCTCGGGGAGATCCTTTAAGCACTCTGGCTTCTTCTCACATTCAGCTTTGCCTACTTTCACGTAGGTGTCCATAACTTGATTTTCCAAAATGCCCACATGAGTCTTCTGATCCTCTGACTTTCCACTCAGGTTGTACTTGTGGGCAACGTAATTCAGGATGGCAGTTTTCTTGTGATCTTGCATGATCTGTCAATTAAGAAAGGTAATTTGAAAGCTCAGGCCCAGTTTGAATGTAGTCCCCAGCTACTATTATAGCTGGGCACATTCCCCATAGTGTGTTTCTTCTCCTGTTAGCTTTCATCTGTGTACTCCAGGAGGAGGCAGATGGCATGGCATACCCCACAGATGTCCTGGTAACCCAGGTCTGGTTCTGGTACTAGTACCAGTGAAGGAAGCCTTTTTATTAATGTTTATTGTGCTGTATTTCTTGTACTTTGTGGTTGGTTACTTAAAGACATTTGCACATGAGTATTTCATGAATTTTGTCCATATTCACCCACTGTCCCTCTCTTTCTCTCCCCTATTTCCATCCATTTCTCCAGATAGTCTCACTTCTACTTTCATGTCATATATGTATATGTGTCTAAATGTAATACATGTATATGTGTCTATATGTCATACATGTATAAGTTTATATATGTACACTTTTATGTTTCTCTATAAAACCCAGGTGATTTTTATAGAAACAAGTGATAGAAAATGCATGATACTTGTCTTTCTGCGTCTGAAATTTCACTTGATAGCTCCAGTTTTATCCGTTTTTCTACAAATGACATAAACTTGTTCTCCTTTATGACTGAATACAATTCCACTGTTGATGTATACTCTGTGTTTTCTTTATGCAGTTATCCATTGACAGATACCCAGGCTGGCTCCATAGCTTAAGTTTCAAAGTGACAGGATTTTTACTTTAAATGCATATATGACCCAAAAGAGCATCCATCTCCTAGATTCAAAGGGGCAAGGGAAAACACTCACCAACCCAGGGAGTAAGTCAATGTATAGTTCTGCCAGTACCTTATGCTTTCGTAATAGAAATGGAAATAGGAAAGATTCCAGGTACTCATAAAGATTGATCTTCTCCCTGCTGCTCTGTGGTGCCTTCATTCATCCCTGTTCATACAGCAGGTCTAGGTATTGTACAAGGTCCTGGGGCACTGAAGTGGATGAAGCAGAGCTTCTGTCTTGATGCTACTTACATTTAAATAGGCAAGGACAAGAGGATGTGTCTATGTCTTAAGATAGGTAAAACATTAAAATGGAGAGGACACAAAGAAAGCCAAAGAAGCCCTGCCTTTATCATATATTAATTTAGAATGGAGACACAAAAGCAGAGCATGGTAGCATATGGGAGAAGTATCTGGAAAGAGGGAGAGTGAAATAATTAAGGAACCGACTTACTTTGTTTAAGGAAGGCTGAGGAGACTGGACAAAAATAAACATCTGGTATAAGAACACACAGACACTGGCTCCATGATTTTCAGAAGACAAAGTTAATAATTCTATACTCCAGCTCTTACAATGTCTTGAGATAGGGCTAAGGGTTGCACAGCGTCTGAGGCCCCAGACCTACTTGGGTCTTTGCACACCTAGCCCTGTACCCTTCTTCCTGCTGCTTTGGTGGTCTTCCCTCCCAGAGCTTCTTAATAAACCTCTTGACTAAAGGTCTTCCTTGAAAGGTGTGTTTCTAAGACTAGAGTCACTTTAGCTGCTATACTAAAATGCCTAATGCTGCAGCATGTGTGGATCAGTTTCCTTGGCTCATGCATTTGGAGGTCTGAGAGTGTGGTGCTGACCCCTGTGTGGCTCTAGTGAAACTGTTCTGGCCACTTCAAAACCTAGGAGAGACCACTGGAGTGGGAATGAGAATGAAAGGGAAAGGTTATGTGGTGAGACAAGGATGATCAAGAGCCAGGGTCACTCTTTACAAGCTCCTGTTCTCATAGGAACTGGCCAGGATTCTGCTAGACCTACTTTAATCCTTGAAGTGGTCTAAACACTTTTACTGGACCCCACCCCTTTCTGTTCCACTACCCCAATAACATTCTGGTGAACAAGCTTTCCACTCAAGAATCTCTAGGAGACAAAAATCACACCATATCCTGTCCATGGGAGTAATCACTGAGGGATTCTGTGCAAAAGAGTCTCTTATCTGACATACTGATTGCTTTATGGAGAACCAAGAGGAGAAGGTGGAACTTGGAGAAGCATTAGGGCGTTTGAATAGCTCGGGATGTTAGTGTTAAGTAGATGAGAAGTGATTGGAGTGAGAAACTATTCTGAACATGGAGTTGATAGAATGTCCAGACAGATTGGAGCTGCAGGTGTGAGAGAAGGAATGGAATCAAGGATGATTCTAAAACCTTTGTCCTGTGAGACTCAGAGAATGGAGCTGAGATACAAGATGCAGGGAGTGACAGAACCGCTTTGCTGATTTATTGCATTTATTGGTATGTAGGACTCCTGCTCATAAGCATGGATTCAGACACCTGAGTGGCCATCATGCATGCATTTTTATACTCTGTGTGATTTAGACATCAGTTCCTCCAGCCATTGAAACATAATTGATATCTTCAAAGAGCTAGATCTGCACACAGGCTAATACCCTTCCCAAATCTCTGACTCTCAAGCTGAAGTTTATGCACAGAGGTTATTAATAAATCAAGCAGTTAATTAATCAACTCAGTGTACACGCTTTTCCAAAAGAATAAATTTGTCCTGAAGGACTGATTATTTTTCGACAAGCAACAGTTCACTAGCTGGATGTAGATTTTAGTGTGAAATTTCCAAGTCTCTGCCTGCACAAATTAAGCATGGTCAGACATTAACCTTCTCTGCCTGTTTTCCTGCTTTTGATACTCTGACCAACCCTTAGCATTATTTAAACATCCTTCTTTTTTATTATAAGAGTGTCAACCTTCAGATTAATGGAAACTTCTCCTTTTTGTGTAATTTATCTTTCAAAGCTGAAGGAAACCTTCAGGGGAGATAGAAAAGCAATCAGGCATCCATTTAGAAAAAAATGCTGTGATTATTTTTTTTTTTTGTATGCAGTTTTAGATCATTTCAATTTTTTCAATATGTCTATTTCCTATAATTTATTACTTGACACTTTTTATTTTCAATCATTTCTGGTTGCTTATAAATAAACATACATTAATGTCAAGAGAATTATTATTCCATTATAAACTCTGTACAAACCAAAGCCCTGTCTCCAGTGGCATTGCCATCTTATGTGGGACCTGCATCTAGATTGTATAGTGCTTGTATAGAGAATTGAACACTGGCATATGTTTTATCTTGGCTAAATAGAAGTACGTCTTAAATGGAGACAGTGATTTCCAAAGCAATATTATGCAGGTGAGGGAGGATTATGCATTTTAATGTTGTGCTATCGAGAAGTTAATCTTAAAGCAATTTATATGGAGGGTTAAATGATGACACTTTGCACCTCCTCAGAAAGACCCTGGTCAAAGTATGATTCCATGTGGTGACAGAGCCTCAAAGATGATAGCATTATTTACTATTTCACTATAGATTATTTAAAATGATTTGTTCACATGTTTAATAAATACGGGGACTGGAGAGATGGTTTGATGGGTAAAGCACTTCCAATACTAGCATGTGAAAACCTTAGGTCAGATCCCTAGAACCCACATATAGTTGGACTCAGTAGCGCACATCTCTACTCTCAGAGTTCTTATGGGAAAATAAGAGACAAGATAATTTCTTGGAGCTCAGAAACCAACTAGTCTGGAGTATGCTGCAATGAACAATAAAAGATCCTGTCTCAAAGAAAGCAGAAGGCCAAGACTGACACCCAATGCTGTCCTGTGATTTCCACATGTACACTGTGGCAACTGTTAGAGGCATTAACACACATGCACACACACATACACACAAACGCACACACACCATGCACATCATAGCATTTCTTCACTAGTTGGTCAAGACACATCAAACTGAGCTTCTTTATGCAGATTAGAAGCAAACCAGGTCTGCTTCATGCAACTGAACCAAGACCTGGGATACAAGTAAGAAAAAATATCATATAATTTTTAGAGTAATTCCTTTGAAAGCATAAGTACTATTTAAGTACAAATCCCACAAATAATACTATGTAATGCTAGATCTAAGTGGAACACATTTAAGAGCAAAAGAAATCCAAATAAGTGCTTAGTTTAGGATACACAACTAATAATATTACTAATTATTAGTAAATACAATGACCAGTGATACTAACACATTGAACTGAATGAAGATACTGCATTTAAATATTCTTTTTAAAATATGTAAATCTTAGCTATATTGCAACTAAATTCAGCGTCATTTTTGTTTGAAACTAAGGCTCATGTGAATGAGTCCCAAGGATGAATCACATTGGTTAATCCTCTCCTAAAACACAAATGCATTTGTGATTTTTGTCCTCACTACCCAGAAGTCACAGAAAATGTTAGCCTTTTCTTGCTTAAAGAACAGTGATCTTCCAAGGTGATTCCAAGCCTCCTCATCCCCTCAGGTATTTTTTTTTTTTATTTTAAATTCTTTGTCTAACACAAATTTTATAAATTTTAGAACAATTGTTTTAAAGTCTGACTTGGGCAATGTAGAGTATGTACTGAAAAAGATTTCTTTTTCTTTGCACATCTATAGTGGCAAAGCCCAGGAGACACCCAAAATTGTAAGAGAGAAAGGAATAACAACTTCATCAATACAGGTACAGGCAGTAGATATTCTGCATCCAATGTGTTATATCCTAAGGTTGTATTTAATAGTTTCCTTGGCTACTTGAATAGTTATCAGCTTGTTACCTTTGAGGTTTGTATCATCAGAATTTCATTGGTAGAATTTGGAGGGAGAAGCCCAAAGGCTTATGAAGGTAAGAGTGGTAAAGCTGTTACCATAGCATCTCTGTTCTGCACACAGCCCACCCTAACTCTGCTCTCAGGAGGGCTAAGATGGTACACTAAGTTATTGAGGACTGAAAGGGTGTGGCAGTCACTAGAAAAGGCCTGCTCATTGCCCTGGGAGTTGAAGGTACCCAGGAATGACAGATGGCCGGTAGTAGAGCTTACATACCTATGAAGAAGTAAAGGCATCATTGTCATAAGTATAAGGTTTACAATCAAATTCAGATTACCTATTGCAGCCCATGGAAATCACTTGCAGTATCCATGTTCCTATGTTCCTAGGACTGAAGTAGATGAGCAGCCATATAAAGAATGACTTAGTCCATGTAATTAGGGGAAAAGAGTTCGCTCTAGTCCAGGGAAGAAAAGATCTGGCTTCAGGCACCAAAGCAGAAGCTTGCGTCTATGCCGAGAGCTCAACCCCTACATACACAGACCTTCTTGAATGGGTGATCATGGACTCCTTGAAGCAATTCTCCACATGCTTGCCATTAGTATGACCCATATGTCCTCCTCTCAGCATCTCTCCACAGCAGTGATTTACCAGAGTAATTCTGCATTGTATACCCAGGAACATCCAGACTTCCCAGAGCTTACAGCACACCACTTACAAACCAATGCAAGTAATTTTTGTGTTCTGTTGGGGAGCTGTCAGTTGATAAAAAATTTAATCCTGACACCATTTAGAGCATGACTAATAGATCTACAGCCCACAGTGAGGCTGTCTCCCCAGTTTAGAGATGCTCAGGAGAGAGTGGCAGAGAATCCCAGGGCAACTGGCACACCGCAAACATACTCATCCTGCCTTACATTGGGGGTCACAACAACCCTCTGGAATGCATTGTATTTTAAAATGATATATCAAGGGTTAGGGAGAGGACTCATAGGTGAAGGAATTGCTACAAAAACATGATGTCTTGAGTTTGGATCCCCAGAACCCTCATAAAAGCTGGTACAATGTTGAGTGTGAGTCTGTAATCCCAGTGCTCCTCAGGCAAACAAATGAATACACATATACACACACATCACAAACACACCACCTATACACGCTTACATACAAGATAAAATCATAAAATAACAGAAAAATGCTTTCTGTTGAGAAATTAAGAGGCTAAGTCTGTCATCAATGACTCACAGAGAGTCATTGTTTCTATCAGATTCTCTTTTGTGTTCTTATTTAAGCCCTGTGAGGAAAGAATTCCTCCTGGAAAATGAAAGAGTATTATCACAATCAAGTCAGGCAGTTGATTTGATTATATTTACCATTCCAAATATGGAGTCTGTATTGCCACACCAGACAGACTTCCCCAGCTACTATACAGGAGTTGTTCTGGCATTTCCTGTCTTATAGAGTCACCAAGAACATATATCTAGTCTATTCTTAATTTTTGAAATTATATCATAATTACAACACTTCTTTCTCAATTCCAACACTTCTCTCTTGCCTCTCCCTTCTCTAAAACATGCCATATAATACCTCTTACATTTTTTCTTCAAATCTTTGGCCACTTATTTCATTAATTGTTATTCCATGCACACGTGTATACATTCATACATACATTCCTCAATCTACAACCACCACTGCTCTAAAACAACAAAACCCCTAACAACAATCCGTAAACCTTTGTCCTTGTATCCACAGATAAGTGTAGCTTTACCTTTATCAAGGAACTGCAGCCTAGCTACTCAGTCCCAAGAGATATATCTATAAAATACTCCCATATCCGAGGCACGGGGATCATTGTGGAAAAGGGACAGAAAGACTGTAAGAGCCAGAAAATCAGGGAATCTGCTGTGAGACTGTGTACCCTAATAATGTCAGAAGTTATACCAACATAACTACGAGGGCCGAATAAGGACGAGGCCGGTGAACATGCTGAAGTGGATGGGGAAAGCTCATGAGACCTCAACCATACACAAAGCACTATAGGCAAGTGAGGCAAGCTAGGAGTCAGAGTGGTCATCTTCCCCGGGGAAAGCACACCAGGATTGATCAGCCCCGAAAACATATATACAAGTAACATTGTACAGTAAGAGCAAATATTTATTTTCAACGTGGGAAAGACAACATTGCAGCATCCCCTAATTTCTAGGAGGGTTATCAACTTTCTGCTTTTCCTACAGGAGCTGTGCTCTCTGTTCAGAGCCCGGTCTGCAGAGTATCAGTGTTACCATCGGGGGTGAGGGGAGCAGGATGTGAAGAATGTAAAAGCTGAGCTCCCTCTCCAGACCTACTGGAATCAAACCCTGCCACTGAATGAGAGCTGCACATGACCCTCAGGTGACGGGTATGCATATTAAGAGGCTGAGAGGAGCTGATCTTGTCTGGAACATCTTTGATCACATTGCCTGTCTCACAGGACATCACACTGCTTCACGACAACAAAGATGGTTGGACCTGCAAGTCAAAAATATCCAAAGTGAAGTTGTAAAATGCATGATTTCAGACAGTGGGAAATAAGTTTATGGATATCCAGGTACCTGCTGTCTAAGTCATGTCCCCAGAGGCCTCTAATGAAGGCTATTGGAAACGACTATCTGAAGATGAAGAAGGATGAGCATTAGTGCTCTGTGGTAGAGCACATTGCTTACATATGTGAGGTTCTATCTTTAATTCCTAGTACTGCCGAATAAGAAAGAAGAAAAATCAGTGCACCTTATACCCCTACTACTAGAATAGAATCTCAATGTTTGGTGAAGATCTTTGCTTTGGCAGGGCACACAGACAGCGTAGGAAAGAGCTATTGTCTCCACTTACTAAGGGCTACCAGGGCACTAGTTCTGATTGCTGTAACTCACCCCGGAGCAAGAGGCAGTTTTACAGCAGATCCATCCTGCCATGTAAAGCTGATCTTTCATTTCAGCCATAGATACAACTGTAGTATAATCGGCTGTAATTCACGTGGTCTTAACATGCCACCTTTGGCAGTCCTAATAATAGTACCCTGGAATGTGACCACAAAGTTTGTGTATAAAGGCATGCGTGATGAGAAATAGTTTCACTTTGAAAACACAGTGCCTGGCTCATTGCTTGGCCCTAACACAAACTATAATCAAACATAAAACACCAAGTGGCCATGCCATTTTGGATTTATAGCTATTAGATTAATTGTTGTGTGCTCCACCAAGAGATGAATTCCAGAATGTGTGATGGAACTCCACCACCAAATAGACATACCATGTGACAGAATGGACTTCAATAGCTCTTAAAGGCATGAATAAACTTATGTGCAAGTAGCTGACTCTCATGTACCTACTATGAGAGAAAATTTGAAGAACAATTTCAGGAATGACAAAGATGTATACAATTTATCTAGTTTAGAGTGAGCATAAGCATATTTGTAATAAAAAATGTTTCCATTAAAATGAGTCTCTCTGAGGGCTGGAGAGATGGCTCTGAATTTAAGAGCACTGGCTGCTCTCTCAGAGGGTCTAATTCTTTGCACCCACATGGTAGGTTTCAATTTATTCTAACGCCAGTGTCAAAGGACCCAATGTTCTCTTTTGGTCTCTGTGGTTACCAGGTATACATGTGGTATACAGATATACAATATGCAAAACACCCGTGCACATGAAATTAAAATAATTAATTAATTAAAAATATTCTCTCAATGGGTGCAGTGGTCCACACCTGTAATCCCATTACTCAGTGGGTAGAGCTCATGAGTACAAACAGGAAACTCATGAGTACAAAAAGGAAGCTCATGAGTATAAGTAGCCAAGAGCTTGTCTAGCATATACAAAGCCCTAGGTTTGATTCTAGACACACGCATGAACACACATGAACACACATGAACACACATGAACACACGCATGAACACACACACACACACATGAACACACACACACACACACACACACACACGAAGGGGAGCTTGTTTATCAGGTAGGTGAAGTAATTCAGGAGATTTTAGTCAGCCTTTACTCCAGCCATGGTTTATGAAAACAGTGGCTATGAAGGAAGGTATGAGAGAGAAAGCCAATGTATACATTTAACAATGAAGGTGACAGTCACTGTTAAGAACCCAGTGTGCCAACAGTAGAGACAGCATGAGTGTCAAAATGGAAGACTGTTTAGTCTTTGTTGAAAAATCATCCACTTAGAATTCTCTCTTGAAGATGTCTGCAATCTCCATCCTATTTGAAATTTACTTGCTGTATACAGTATTTGCTTACCCCCACCTCCTGCTAGGATCTCTCAACCTCACCTGCAGAATCACTGAATACCTCCTGTGCTATCAAAACATTAAAGTCATCATTGCATTAACCAAGACATTCACTCTCTATATACTTGGAAACACAACTGCAGTATTCAGTGGTGCCTCCTGCATGGTGCCAAATTAATTGGTCCAACAGAATGGTGAAACAGGCTGGTGAAGATAAGGTTGTGGATTTGGAAGAGTATAATAGGGCTCGGTTGGTTTCTGACTGATGATATTAACACTTTATCTTATACTAATTGTATTCAATTCTAGGAGTGAAGTCATCGAAGGAGGGCGTTTCTCTTGTTCTCTAATCATCTACCCCAAATCTTGTACATTCTGTTCTTACAGTCCAAGAGTCACTGACCTAACAATAGCAATTCTCAAGAAAAAGTGCTTCCATTTAGGATATAATAGTACTTGCAATCCACTAGATGTTAGAATAAATATCTGGCCACTTGGTGCCTGAGCCACAAGCCAGGATTCCAGAATGCCTAAAACTTCAGCATTTGTTACCTGCTGGGAATGACATTCTTGATGACAGCATTGCTTTGTGATAAGAAACAAGGGAGCAGATAAATAACATTAAATAGCTGGGCAGGAAGAAGTATGCACAAAGCTAGAGTATCCTCTTATGAGACTATTAGAACCTATGTGTGTAATAAAAGTTATTTAAGATTTCAGTAATGCTAGACAGACTCTAGAGCTCTTTTCCCACTTGGGACCCTTTTTTTGCCTGATAAACTTTTACATGACCTCAGTAGTGTGTGTGTGTGTGTGTGTGTGTAAAATAGGTATACATATCAAGAGAGACAGCTCAGAGGTTAAGAGCCCTGGCTGCTGTTTCTGAGGTTTGGTTCAATTCCCAGCAACCATATGGTGACTCACAACCATCTGTAATGAGATCTTATGCCCTCCACTAGCATTCAGGTGTATATGCAGAGAGAGAAGTCATATAAATAAATAAATAAATAAATAAATAAATAAATAAATAAATAAATAAATTTTTTAAAAAAGATATTTATTTCTAAATAATTCTGTACAATATATCATTTTATCATTTAGTGACTATGAAACCAAAGCCATAGTGATGAGATTGGTATGTTTTCTTATCTTTCTATAAATAATTCAATCTTAGGTGAATGTTTGATACTGCAGGATTTCAGTGTTTTTCAAAGATGATTGATATTTCAATTTTATAATCATCAATGCTGAGAAGGCTGCTTTGCATAAATATGTAGTACAAAAATGGCAGAAGTATGTTTTAGGACCATTTCAGAAATTGTTAAAAAATATGTACTAATCCCAAGCTAAAGTTCCTTTAATGACTTTAAACTTTATTTACTTATTTATCTCTGTCTGTGTAAGTCAGAAGATGACTTGTGAGACTCTCTCCTTCTAAGTTATGAGACCAGGGATGGAACTCAAGTCAATAGACCTGGTGACAAGTGTCATTACATGCTGAGCCATCTTGTTGGTCCTCATTTAACAATTTTTCCTTACTTTTTCAATTGCTAACATATATATATATATGTATATATATATATGTATATATACATATATATGTGTGTGTATGTATATACATATATAAATATGCACACACATATATACATATATGCATAGAGAGAGAGAGAAAAAGAAAGAGCAAGAAAGAGAGAGAGAGAGAAAGAGAGAGAGACTAAGTAGTCTTGATTTGTCTGGAATTCACTTAGTAGACTACTTAGTCTCTCTCTTTCTCTCTCTTTCTCTCTCTCTCTCTCTCTCTCTCTCTCACACACACACACACACACACACACACACACACACCACAGTAAAAATAAAATGAGAAAGATACCTGATAACAACCTCTGGCCTCCACATACAGGTATACACATACCTGTACATGAACATACATGTTACACACACCTGTACATAAGCATACATGTTCAAATTGCTATTAAACAATTTTCATCAGGGATCCCGCCCTTGGGAGGCTGGTTGCTTGTGCCCCAGCACACTGTGCTACAACCGTGCATATACAGGACTTGACTTTTAAAAGTGGAGCTCATGAACTTGGGAGGGGCTTTGAACTACCCACCTTTGCTTCCTGAATACTGGGATCAAACACATGAGCCACCATGTCTATTTATTGTTGTTGTTTTTAGACTGTCTCTTACTGAATGTGGAGTTTGCCAGATTGTTTAGACTGATTGGCCTGCAATCCCCCAGTATCCTCCTGTCTCCCTGTCTCCCTGTCTCCTGTACTGGATCTTCAGGTGCATGCCACCATGTCAACTTTTATGTGGGCACCACAGGTCAAGCTCAGGTCTTTGTTCTTGTGTGCAAGTACTTTACTGAGTTATCTTCTTGACTCCTGAAAAGTCAAATGATTCTAGTGCAATACAATCAAAACAAATACAAATTTGATATTTATATGATGAGGAATGGTGGTACAAGATTAAGTCCTTGTTTTTCATGTGATTTCTAAGATCAGAACACTCTGTGTGTATAAATAAAGCACTGTGACTCATAATATAGAGTAGGGCCTATCTCAGCTGAGGTATTTCAGGGCAGTCGTCGAAGGTGCTATATGATGTACAACTCTGTACAGTTGCGCAGCATAGAGTGATGTTAAAAGATCCAAGATGGCCGAGAGATGCCAAAAGCACCTCAGGTACACTGTGAATTTAATTATGTACTTTTTAGAGTTCTCAAGAAAGAGTCTCCTATAGCCCAGAGTGGCCTCAAAATATGAAGCTGAGGATGACCCCAATCTCTGGAAGCTTTCTGGCGTCCACCTACCTAATGCTATCTAGGATTACAAGCAATGTGACACTACCCCAGGCAATATCTGATTTTGATTTCGAATTAATTCCTGGCTATTGTGAGTTCATAAACCTTGTACTGTGCCAACTTTTTCACACCTGCCACATTTGTTGTGTCATGTTGAGTCATGACCTGCAGGTTAAGAACGTATGAAAGTCTGTGCTGATATCTGAATTCTTGTTCTCAAATTTTATATAGGAACTGAATCCAAATGATGGTGAAACTTAAGGCAGTTGTACAGAGAGGTAAGGCCTTGAAGAGGTAACAAGTTCATGGCAATTACAAATCATGAATGGTTTTACTGCCTTTCTTAAAGGTTTGGGAAAATCCGGGTCCCTTTGTTATCATCTACCTTTCTGCTACTGACTTGTCACATTGGACACAGAGTGTGTCTGGCACCTTCACCAGATACTCAATAGTCAAAGCTCTTTGATCTTGGGCTTTCCAGCTTCTAGAATGGGAAGATATGAATTTCTGTGATTTTTATTTGTAATTGTCCAGTAAGGAGTATTTTGTTATAGCAGCTTTAGCAGACTGAGATAAATCGGTCAAGAATATCTTGGCCTGAGCTAAAATAAACTCCAAATGGAATGATATATACTGAAGAAAAAAAATCACCAACTTGACTTCATGACCAGCTGACAATCTGAGATAGGCTTCAGTCCACACTGCCATAATGTAAGTTTTTGTATACTAACCAATGTTTTATTCATCTTCAGTTAAGTTACAGAATATCAAAAAAGTAGTTACAGAGAAAAGAAGTGAGAATTACTCCAAGAAAATACAGAATAATTTGATGTAACTGAGGTAATGCCATGTTGAGCCCATCTTACTTTGACTCCATTTGTGTCTGTCTGCTCAGGATCTTTTCAGCCTCTAAGCCCTCAATCAGAAATGTTCACTTTGGCAACACATTCCAGTGTTCCATGAATCTAATCAAGGTCTGGAGCATAAACAAAATATCTGCTGAACATATAGCCCATCCCCCAATATGTTACATAGTTCCCTTGATAATGCTGTCACTAAGGTTGTTTATAAACTCTGTACTCATGAGCTTTGGTGCCCAGTATTTTGGGGGGTAAGAGCCTGATTTGCTCAAGAGTTAATAAAGAAGTCTAATTTAGTTGTCTATAACTTTCTTGTCTGAACTTTAACAAATTATCAAGACTTATTATTTCATTTTCCATTTTGGAAATAGAGAAACATGTATTTTGTTATACAAGTCACAACTGTAAATTTTAGACATCAACATGGCAGTTTATTTGAAAAGTTCCATATGGTAAAAGAGGTGTGTGTGGCTACTAGGTGGACAAAAGGAAGAACCAGTGAGCTTTTTATTGTTAACTAGTGATCACACTCAATTCCATTTTCACTATCCTCGGCACTGCAGAGAAGAAGTCTGACACTGCATTTTACAGTACTCTTCTCATTATATGGTTCTCATTATATGATGAAGGATGAAGCAAGATGAAAGATTTGAAAGTCGAAAGAAAAGGCAAACTCATTGCTTTCCTTAGGTTCCTGAGTGTCTTCTGAGAGTCTCCCCTGGAGTGTGGCACTCATCTGAAATCAACAGAAGTGATTTCTGCTGACAGGTGTTGATGTCACTAATGACACGTCCCCTGTGATCAGTAAACGTTCTGATTTTCCCCAAGGTGTCTTCTTTGTTTGTACTCCTTAGCCATTCTAATCACTAGTCAAGCTTCTGTCTCCCCTTAGCTAATCTCTTCCCACCACAAAGACAGGTAGTGATGCAGTGACACACCCTATCTGGATACAGAAACCACTCATGAGTAAGGAAAGACTCCTAAACAACCTGAGTAGACAGAGTGAAGTTCAAGTCCAATGCACTTCATCCGTAAGATGATTTCTTGAGTTCCCAGACCCTTAGTCATCTATATTGCCCAGGAACAAATAGAAGCACTGAATTAAAAAGGAGAGAGGCAATGTCTAACAAGCATTTGGACAATACTGATGCCTGACAACACCAGCCATCACTTTCCTAACCCCTTTATATAATAGTAACTCCAAGAGTTCTTGCATTTACAGAAGCCACCATTTTAAACACCCAAGTCCCCCAAAGAAATTCTCATCTCATAGGCTAGCATAAAACTTGATGGTCATAAGCAAGGTCCACAAAATCAGAATGTATAGGTTGGTGCAATTCATTTAAGAACACTTTTTTTCTACTATTCTTCAAATACTCTGTCTTATAATCTTCAGGTAGCCTTGGATCATGTGTTTCTTGCCCTCACCTCCACTCCCCATAATGCTGCAGCTGGGGCTTAGAACTATGGATACAGACTTTTTTTTAAGATTTATTTATTTTATTTATATGAGTACACTGTGGCTGTCTTTAGACACACCAGAGGAGGACATCGATTCCCATTGCAGATGGTTGTGAGCCACCATGTGGGTGCTTGGGAATTGAACTCGATACCTCTGGAAAAGCAATCAGTGCTCTTAACTGCTGAGTAATCTCTTCAGCCAGGAAACAGACCTTTTATCTTCTGACAGTGATGCCTGAGAGTGAGGACTCTTAGTGCTTGTTCTCACTTGCGGTTGTCAACCATCACATGAACTCACCTGCGCTTGTCCACAGTCACGTGAACTCACCTGCAGCTGCTGCTTTACCCCATTTACACTTAGACCCAGAATCAAGGGCAGGCTGGCACTACTTCCTAGAGAAAGCAAACAGGGACAATCAGGGAACATTCTTTAGTAACAGTGCGATGTCCCAGCTCTCTACTTTCTACATGCTGTCTCCTCTCTTTATCACTACCTAAGAGTATTCGCTGGGCTTCTCAATGGTTTTTATGCAGTCCTATACTTCCTGTAGGATTCCCCAATCCTCAATGTCACTATTGAGGTGGTTGATTCCTGATTTTTCTGTGGTGGTAAATTATTTCTAAATCATAAGATCCATAGAATCTGTTACTTAATCTATCCCTCATGCTTGCTGAAAAGAATCTTAGAATCTGAGTCACACTTACCCCCAGACTGCTAATTCTAATTCCAACTCTATCTCCCAGACCCCTGACATATGGTACACAAATTACAAGCTGCATCCCAGAGTCAACACATAGGCAGTTTGCTTACCAGGATGTGGGAGGCAGAAGTGTAAGAACTTGCCAGTGAGTTCACTGTCTGAAGAGAATATTGAGCAGAAAGGTAAGTTTGTTCCTGTGGGTCAGATTGGTAATGACAGAGTCTGGAAAAGAATGCAAATTTCTAAGTAGCAGAGCCCTGGGCAAAATGCACCAGGATTTATGATTCGTTTTCCTGAATCACAACTGCACAGTCAAGATTTGGGTCATTTTCTAAAACCGTGGTGGCTAGTCTTCAAGATGATTCCAAATGCCCCCCAGCCCACAGCACACACGGCTTTGTGGAGTCATTCCACTTTTGCACTGTCTCAGGGATGGTCCGTGTAGTCATGCATAAAGAAGTGATCATATGGGACCTGAGGCTGGGTCACAAAAGAAGCTGGTTACTGCTTTGCTGTCTTTCTTGGGTCTTGTTTTGTAGGAAGCCACTGTCTTGCCACAAGGACATGCAGGTGGCCAATGAGAGAGGCCAACCTAGATAGACCCGGGGAACCCAGCTAACAATCAACAAGGAATGAAGACTGGCCAGATAGCCATGGACTTTAGTAGAGCTGAGAGATGGCTACAAGTCCAATGGGCAGTTTACCCACAACCTATGAGGAGCCCTGATCCACAGCTATCTAGCTAAGCTGAAACTAATACAGAAAAAGGTGTAGTGAATTAAGCTATTAAACTTGAAGTCAATCTGTTTTACAGCCATCGATAACATAAAACCTAAAACAGAGGGGAAACTGTTTTACTCAGTCAAGTAGAAATTTGATTTTGATTCCTTTGGCTCAGGCTCTGACCTATTAGGAAATATTTGTATTCACCTGAATTATACCCATGTCTCATCAGGACCAGTCCTTCTGTGTTTGGGAGTTTTGCTTGTCTATTTGCTATTTATTTTTATTTCTTACTTATGTTTATTGTTCAAAGCTAGATGAACAAGCTGTGCTGCCAAATTGTCCCCTTATCAAAAACACCAGGAAAACTCAAATGTAGACACTTCCAATCATGAATATTTGCCAAAGGGGATATTTTACAATACTACTAATTTAAAAAGAAGGGTCCAATGCTCCATCCCTTTCTGTAGATGATGCAAAGTTATGCAGGGCTCTGCATGTTAGTGGTGGGAATCCATGGAGAGGTTGGGTACATCATTGCAAGGTGAGTCTCAGGGGAAGATCTGTGCCAGACTTCTGACAGTGTTCTGTCAGTAAAACATCAAGATGGGAAGACCACAAAGCAACAGGGACTCGGGGTGGGATAACAAAGAAGATAAACCTAGAGAACAGAAGCAGAGGACAAGAGGTCTGTGAGAGAAAGTTCTAGCACGCTACTATACAAACTCAAATGTCTTCTCTAGTCTTACTCCATGGGTGTGATAAAGGATAATGATGTGGCTTTTAGGAAATCTGCCAAGAACATGACTGCTGTGTAAAGTTGGGATAAAGAGCATCCGCATGCTACAGCAGCCTTCTAGCCAGCCAGCCTTTCTAGGTACATGAAACCCCATTGGTTATTTCCAATTACTTTATTCTCTCCTTTGAATGCTCTGACACTTCAGTGCATGGGGTGGTGGCAAGCCGACTGCTTTGACAGAAAAAGAAAAGACATCAAAGACCCCCAATACACTCATTTCTTTGGTCACTTAGTCTGGTAGACATGAGTGAAAAAAATGATTCTTTAGAGTTGTGTGCATTTAGTTGAAAGGAATTATGTGCACATGCAGATCATATACTTGGCTTATTTCACAAACACAGATTCCATGACATGCATTCGAGAAATGTAACATCGAGCCAACTTTTCTGTAGCTCACATCATTCTACACATTTGAGAAGGTTAATAGCAAAAGATTCCAGGCAACTGATTTGGGTGCTTTTTAAAATTTGGAAGTTCTACAGCCAATTATAGATTTAGAAGGAGTTGGATATCTTTAATGTTTTTTTTCCCTCCCCCTTTCTCTAGTACCAAAGAAGGGATATGGGGTGGGGGTGGGGACTGCTAAGCAAGAACGAATGCTTTCCCTAATTTGCAGTTTCTTTTCACCACCATCTTCCTTCAGGCAAAAGTTAGTCTGTATTTCTGAGTCTGGATGTAAACAAGCCTGTATTAAAACATTCTCCTTGTTTATAATTTTATGATTTATCTATATATCTTTATTTTTGGCTACTGTGGCTTTTTTTTACAGCTTTCTAATTTATATAGCCGTTTGTTTAGGCTGTCAAAACATTTTTAATTTTAATTACTGTGTATCATGCCTGAGGGTGTAAAACTGTCAGATAAATCTGAGACTCTGCATAAACATGTGGGGAACTGCATGTGTTATCGCTCAACAATTGCTAGTGGGCAGTTAGCAAATGTCTTTTCATGGGGTTGGTTCGCTGGCTTTCCTCCTTCATAAAAGCACAGTATGATGGCATCATACTAGGTGCTGAGCACCTCATTAAACACAGGCTCGTGACCTTGGCATAAAAAGGGCAAAAGGTTGTGATGGACAGCTACAGGCTGGATAGCTTTGTAAATAGCTAGTGGAAAAGTGTTTCCTGTAAAGTCCTGTCAGACTGGAACACAGGATGATCAACCTGGCACTTCATTTTTAAAATGAAAAGTAATTGGGGAGTCAGACTTCTTAAACAAAGAAACAGTATGTATGGAGAAACATGCTCACAAATCATGTTTTCCTCTTTGATAATGTTTCAGTAATACAGATATCAATAAACTGGTATTCATCTATCCATCCATCTATATATCTATACATCTATATTTATATATACCCATCCATCCACCTAACCATGTACTATTCTGTCAATCTACCAGTCTGGAAATTCTGCATTTAAGATTTTAGGATTGAAAGACTCAGACTTGACCAGTGCTTGATGATGTGTTTTGTAAGTAGGCCTAACTTTAGGTAAATACGTTAAATGTAGATTTTTTTTTACTCTAGTGATCTGAAAGGCTTTTAGTGGTAATTCAACAAGAAGCCTAGATATAAAATGAAGTGTTAATATAGAATGTGTCTATTTATTTTATAGCAATATAATTCCATTTCTATTATGATTTTTTACACCAATATTGAAGAAGTTTTGATGCCCAGAGGAGGTTGCTTCTATTCTCTGCCTACTATCCACACCTTGGCAATCATATGCAAGCACCAGAGAGAGGAATGAGTAAGGAGAAGGGAGGCAGAGACACTTCTGTAATCTGGGCTTGCTGAACTCTTCTGTTACCCTTGACATGCCCAAGGCATATGAATGCCCAGAATGCATTTAAGATAACTGAGTTGTTTCTATTTAGGGGCACTGGATTTTGAAAAGGAGTCACTATTTCTCATGTACTGTCTTAGTGATGTGGGGACTTTTTTTTTTTTCTTTTTGGTTTTTCGAGACAGGGTTTCTCTGTGTAGCCCTGGCTGTCCTGGAACTCACTCTGTAGACCAGTTCCTGGCCTCGAACTCAGAAGTCCACCTGCCTCTGCCTCCCAAGTGCTGGGATTAAAGGCATGTGCCACCACTGCCCGGCTTAGGACATTTTTAATATGGTACAGAATTAACAATGTAAACTTCAGACAAAAGCCACAGTAGAAAAGTAAAGGCCTGCATGCTAAGAGCTTGGTCAGGATTTGTAGCTGCCAGTAAGCAGTGGATCTTTATATGACAGGATGTAGGAAGGGGGAGCTAGGGCCTTGGGATGTGCTCCTGAAGAGTATATCTGGCCCCTGGGCCTTTCTCTTTTGCTCTCTCACTTTGCTTCCTTGCTACTATAAGGTAAGCCAACAATCCCATCCTGTGTTCTCTGAGATGCCCTGTGCTGTCATGGTTACAAGAGCAATGGGGCCAAATTACCGTGGGATGAAACTACTAAGCACATGGATTCCAGTAAGTTTTTCAGTTGACCCATCTCAGGTGTATGCCACAAAGCTGGAAAGAGGACTGGCAAGGCAACCACTGAAGACATAAAACAGAAATGCCCCAGATAGAGAGACTGATGGTAATACATGCATATCTCTCCATTTCTATGTCCCACACACTTCTCTGATGAGAAATCTAACCTCACTTCACAGATGAAGGTTAAGTAACCTGGTAAAAGTCACATGGTCACTGAGTAACAGTAGCTAACCATGACCAACTGGCTCTGGCATTCATTTTCTCCTTTCACAGGATTTTAGACAAAAGATGTTATCATAGAAGGCTTCTCACTGCCTCAAGTTCCTATTCTCATACATTATCCAAGATAAAAAGGAATCCATTGGAGTTGGTAGCTTGACTCACTCATCATTGTATCTACCATGTGCAAGATAATAGAAGATTCCTATAGGAAGTTAAGAATTGGATCCAGAGTCACTCAATGTCCACTAATGGACAAGGTATGAACTGATGTCTTGTGACTTCTGACTGCAGGCCATCCTCCCTCATTGCCACCATGAAAACTTATTCTGGCAAATTCCTGCACTACCTCAGGGACAGGTGAAGAAAACCCAAGTGTGTCACAGAAACTCCCTTGTTTTATGCCCATTCCTCCAAACTCTGGGATTGACACTAGCTATAGATGAAACAATACTGGCAGTATTCAGGATGGCAGGACTACAGAGAGCAGCCACAGATGAGTGAGGGGCCTTCTGTGACTCAGTCCCAGGGTTAGGCTGTAAGGACAGCTCGGCTGGTGCCTCTCTTACTTACCCAAGGAGGCTTGGACAAGCATTCTTCCTGTTCCTTTCAGACATGTCTACAGTGAACAGAATCTTTATTGGATACTTGATGACAGGTGTGGGATGTGAGCAGAAAGGACTCTGGTTTAATATCTCAAGAGATGGACAGTACCCATCATATGGCTAGTAGCTCTCTAGTTACTGACCTGGAAGATTGTTGTTTTCTGAAAGAGTAGGAGGTGGGGGAAGGACCAAAACCTGCTTTTTGTGTCCTAAGACTTCTTATGGCAGATGTTTGCAGCTGGCATATGCTTTGCTGTTCTTTCCCTGTGGGTGCACAGGAATGACCCTCATCATCATGTTCCTGTCTTTATTTAGCTCTCTATTATTTAATTGAAAAATCTGATGCTGATGCCAGAAGAGGCTGGCAGATTTGTTAGATGTGAATAGAGGGAGAGGTAGCCTATAGCAGACACAGTCAATGCCTCTTACCCTTGAAGTCTCCCAAATGGATGAAGCCACAAATCTTAGCCAACTTACTTTTCTTCTCTCAAAATAATTTTGTTAGAAAATATCTGGTCTTTGGTAGTAAAGTTACTTGGGTTCTCTTTATATCTTTTTCTCTTATCTACTGATACATTTTAAAAAAAAAAAAAAGCCCTCAAAATGGACAGCCTAAACGTTTCCTGGACATAGTGGAGGCCGGTAGCCCAAGGTAGCCATGGCTCTATGTGATCTTTCCTCTTCCCACCTTCTGTCTGGAATTATTCTTTCTGTGGCTCTAGAGTTCATGATTGGGAACTAAAATGCTCCCCTGTCAGGTTTCAGAAGTCTACAAGCATTTTATGACCAAGGCAACCCACATGGATGAGACTAAGGTCAAGTAGGTTAGAAAAAAAATGAGCTTACAGACAAGGACGCAGAAAAGGTATACTTGGGCAATCAATCAATCTTCTATTCTCCTAAACACAAGGACTACTTGAAACTTAGGTTAATGGAATTCCTCAAAGCTAGAAGCAAGTTTTCTCTTCTAGTGTTTACTTAAGGTGGTACCTTGGTTGAGAGGGGTATGGACTGCCCTGAGATAAATGCCAGGAAGGATGGAGTGAGGAATGGGCCCTTGTTCTTAATCACAACACTGGAAGTTGCCATTTCCAAACATTTGCTCCAACTAACTCCAACTAAAATGAAAGATAGTAATTTGCTTCACCCAACTCCAAAGCATCTAGAGAAGAAGGGGTTTCTTCAAAGGACTGGACGTGACAAGGTGCTGAAACAGAACCATGGGTCAGTGGTTGATACCTACTTCAGCAACCTATGTGAGGCAAAGAAGGCACCGGTATCCCATGAAGATATTACTGACTGTGACCATGGAAAGAAAGTATCCATCGCAGGTGGAGGATTTAGGGGTATAGGGTATGGAGATGGCTCCTGAAATCCTTATTTACTGGTTGTCAAGTACTAATCTGAGTACCATGGTACCTAGGGATTTTACAGATGAAATTGAAGACTCAGTTATTTAATCTTAAAACATAGGAATCATATGACTAAGTCTGATTAGATCAGGCAAGGTTTTTTTTGTTTTGGTTTGGTTTTTTGTTTTTTGTTTTTGTTTTTGTTTTTGTTTTTTTTTTAAACAGCCTTCCTTCAGCTGTTAGCACAAAATTAATGCAGTGATTTAAAGCATAAACAAATTCAACATTTTGTCCCTGGCTTTGAGGAGCATGAGGGCCATATGCAGCCTCTAGGAGTAAGAGCTCACATTTTTTTTAAACTCAAGAACTGAATTCTGCCAATGACAGAATGAGTTTGGAGTATATCCCTTCCCAGAGCTTCCAGATGAGAGCTCAGCTGGCCAGCACCTTGGCTTTGGCCTTCTGACACCCTCAGCAGAGAAACCAGCTGAGCCATGCTAGAGCACTGACCTACAGAAACCATGAGACAGTGAACAGGTGTTATTGTAAGCTGCTGCATTTGTGGTAATTTATTAAGAGCCAATAGGAAAGCCAAAACATGAGGTGATTAGTATTTTTGTTTTATTCCCTTAAAGATGTTAATACCCTTGGAGAAATGGCATTAATTGGACTATCACTCATATTTTGGTCTAAATCTATTAACCTAAAAATGTCTTTTGTGGTTGGAGATAGCAAAATTGGTGAGGGTGAGGCAGTTTAATCATGCCAGGGCAAATGTGCGTGGCGTTAGAGTATGAGTAAAGAGTAGGCAGGCAGTGCATATGGACCACACTTCTGTCTGGACCACACTCTGTCCTGCAAAAAGACAACATGCAACTAGTAAGACGAGGGATGAAGGGAAGGAGGGATATTAAATTTTCAAACTGTCCATTCACTTTTCAAACCATATCTATATTTCTTCAGTAATTACTCTAATAAAGTTAACTATTTACTCATCCACTTTCTGTGTCCAACAGTCTATTTTGATTTCTTCCTAATGAATTCTTCAGAACTAAACCCAGTTACCCATTTCTCTCATTTGGCTCCTATAATGTAACCTTATTCCTATTTGTGTTTGTTTTCCTGTGTTAATGGATACTCAATGCCAGAATCAATCACAGGAATATATTCCTATAAAATATTTTCTAAGCCAGTCATCCTCAGAGCTCCACTGTGGACCCCTTCACACAACTGAGCTCCCTTCTTTGTTGACCTCACTTGCTCCAATTCATATAGATGGCCTGTCTTTGCAGAGATGGCTTGAACACTGCTTGTTGGAATTGAGAGAGTACTTTGAGACCAATGTTCAAATCTCAGCTTTCTACGAGAGCATTATGATCTACTTGGTGTGTATGTTACAACCTGTTTCCTTATGATTAAGACGCAAGAAATGGAACTGGCCCTGTTTGTCTTATGGGATTGGAATTGGGTTGGTGGGTGAATGCACATGGCATATGAGTCTGATGCTATTATTGTTATTGCTATACTGCAACCAGAACACCATCAATCTGATAAGTATTGATAAGATAACCAGGGCCGGAATGAGAGAGGAGTGAGGAAGAGGAGAGACACACTGTTGTAGAAGGAACACAAGCGTGTAAATGAATGACAGCAAAAATAGTAGCTGGGGAGCTCATGAAGTTTAATGAGAGATACAATGAACTTGAACATAGGAACTCCTACAAAAGAAAACATTTAATTGGGACTTGCTTTTTGTTTCAGAAGTTAGTCCATTATTCTCAAAGCAAGTTGGAATGCAGGCAGACATGTTAACTGAGAGTTCTAAGTTGGGATCTGAGGGCATCAGGGAGAGACCTTGGGCTTGGCTTGAGCTTCTGATGCCCCAAAGCCCACCTCCACTGACCCACTTTCCCCAACAAGGCCACACCTCCTAATCCCTCTCAAGTAGCACTACTCCCTAATGACCAAGCTTTTAAATATATGAGCCTATAAAGGATATTCTTCAAATCACCACATTTTACTCCCTGACCACCATAGGCTGGTAGTCATATGACGATGAAAAAGTGCATTTTTAAAAAAGTTCAATTTTAAAAGTCCTCATAGTCTAGGTGGTTCCCAATATATTCATTTCAACCCCTTTGAGGGCAAATGATCCTTTCACAGGCGTCACCTAAGATTATCAGAAAACATAGATATTTATATTACAATTCATAACACTATCAAAACTACAGTTATGAAGTGTTAACTAAAATAATATTATGGTTGGGAGGAGGGTAGCTACAACATGAGGGTCTGTATTAAAGGGTTGTAGCATTAGGAAGGTTGAGAACCTCTGCCATAGTCTATAACAGTCTGGACACTGGTTAAAAGTCTGAAGTTCAAAATCTCTTCTGAGGTTCATGGCAACCTGTTAATTATAGCTCCCAGTAAAATCAAAATTAAAAGTCAGTCCACATACTTCCAACATATAATGGCACAAAATATACATTACCACTCCAAAAGGGAGAGAAGGAGCTTAGTGAGGGGATGTTTGACTAAAGCAAGAGTAAAAACCAGCAGGGTAATCTCTAAATTCTGTGTCTCAATGTCTGGTATCAGCACTCTTGAGATCTCTAACTCCTTTTGGCTTTGTTGACTGCAACATACTTCTCTTTCTTGGGCTAGCTCCTCTTCCTCTTGACAGCTTTACTTGTCAGATATCCCATGACTCTAACATCTTATGGTCTCCAAGTTTCATCTTCAGAGCTTCACTCAATGGCTTCTCTGGACTTCCATGCAGGGACATCCCTACCTCATGCCTGGCCTCAGTGGTTTTCCTTAGTCATGGAGAAACATTTCATAACTCTTTCTTGTATCCTTGACCCTACAGCTGGAAACATTCAGCCAAAGCTGCAAACTTCTGCTGTATGTTGGGATTGGAACATGGCCCTCTTCTTCAAGTACATCTGCATCTGCTTGCTGCTTATGATGGTTTTCTTCAGCGCTTCAGCTTTTGTTTAATTTCTTTTCACAAGGAGGAAACTTATTGGGTTGGGATCTTGCTCCAAGGTCACCACTCCTTTTCTTCCACTGAGAACTAGGTTTTTCTTTAAACTTTGTATCTCTTTGCACACTGGACTTAGCTCTAATACGCATCCTGGTGGTCTTTTTCTCCCAAAACTGTATGTTTTTAATTTTTCCTTGCTCAGCTTCCTCCTTTTCCTTATAGATCTGTATAAGAATAGACTGGTTTGAAATCTCCTCTGCCAATACCATTAATACAAAAACTCTTCAATTTAGCCTCAGGCAGATTTCTCTCTTTTTCTCCTTTCTTTTCTTTCTTTTTTCTCTTTCTTTCTTTCTTTCTTTCTCTCTTTCTTTCTTTCTTTCTTCTTCTTCTTCTTCTTCTTCTTCTTCTT
>NW_022196904.1:157601077-157614470 GCF_008632895.1 Mastomys coucha | reverse complement strand
TCTTCTTCTTCTTCTTCTTTTTTTTGAATAATAGAAGAAAACAACCAGATTCTTCACCAAAATATCACAAGAACAGTCTCTAGGTCACTTCCTAACATTCTTATCCTCTGAAATTTCTTGAGCTGGGTCATTACAATCTATATTGCTATTAGCATCACTGTCTTCCATGTTCATACTAGCATTACCCATTGAATCCTCCTTAAAGCACTCAACTGTTTTCCTAATCCAAAGCCTCAAAGTCCACATTCTGCCAACAAGGAGCATGGTCAGGCCTGTCACAGCAATACCCAGCTCCCTGATACCAACTTCTGTCTTAGTCGGTGTTCTATTGTTGTGAAGAGACACCATGATCAAGACAACTCTTACTTCAAAGAAAGTGTTTGCCTTTTTGATGCTTGCTTACAGCTTCAAAGGTCAGCTCTATCATTCTCATAGTAGGGAGCATTCAAGCAGAGATGATAACTGAGAGTTCTACTTTCAGATCTGAAAGCAGCAGGAAGAGAGGGATCCTTAGACTGGCTTGAGCTTTTGAAGCCTCAAAGCCCACCTCCTGTGACACATTTTCTCCAACAAGGCCACATCTCCTAATCCTTATCAAGTAGCACCACTACCAAATGACCAAGCTTTCTAATATATGAGCCCATGGAAGCCATTCTTACTCAAGCCACCACACTCTGCATTCTTCAATAAGCTAACATGCCCAAGAAATGCTAAAGGTTTCTTTGGGAAATAATGAAATCATAGGAGCTCTGATGCAAACCAAGTCTTTAGCATATCCAAATTACAGATGTAGGAACAAGAAAAGCTCAACCTTCATACACGTCTGAATTCCAATGAATAGATTTCAGGGATATAACAAAGAACTCTACTCATTGAACAAGCATACCTTGAATGTCTCTGACCCACAAGGTGTTACATTGTGCTGTAAAGGGAAGAAGGAGGAAGATAATGTACTTCAGAGTTCACAACCCCATGTAGTGGCACACATCTTCAATCCCAACACCACCGAGGGCTGAGGCAGAAGCAGATGGATTGCTGCAACCTCGTTCTGCTTCTGCCTTCAAGGGTATTCAGGCACCAGTGCACACCAGGACTGAAGGAATAGAACAAATCTTGTCCAGATAGGGTGGACTCACAGGATCCATCTCGAATGCCTGGCAGGAGAAAGAAGCCTTCTCCAAGACAGTTTTCAGTGCTGCAATTCTCTTTATTTAGTGGTGTAACAGGGACTTTATAAACCTTGGGGAGTGGGTAGGAGTTTTTGAGGTAAAACTACATTATTGGCTAGTACCAAGGTGCTGAGAATGTTTTGTTTACATGAAGAGAAAATCCAGGTATTTGCTGGACGTGCCCTTATAAGAAAAAGAAGAAGTTAAACCAGTAATTTGGCCACCAGGCTACAAGACTCCCTCAATGGTGATAGAGGTAGGGGTCACAAAGCTACAAGCATTGGGTCATGCAGGCCTGGAATAGGGAGGAAACAATCTTTACTACTCCCAGTCTCAAGATGAGATTTTGGAGTTTGGACACATCTCCACCTCACTCTTGCTCCAAGCCTGTTGCATCTTCCCACCTTTTTCTCCTCCCCCTTTCCCACTTGTCCCATAGATCCCCATGACTTCCAAAGCTCTTTGGAGCATGTGACTTCTGAATCATGAGATAAGAGGGCTGGAATTGTATTTTCCCAAACACCTCGTGTCTGGTTAAGCATATCAGTCACAAGAAGGGGTCCAAGCTCCATCATAGTACATCAGGTTTCTAAGCTGGGATAGATTCTCTCTCCTCTTCTATTAGCTGTTTAACCTTGGGCAGGATATCCCTCAGCTCTGCAGTGTCTTAATTTACAAACACAAGATAATACTCTTCACATAGGTCTGTTTTAAGGATCAAATGAGTCAATTTTAAAAAGTGTTTAAATAAGCTCCTAGCGTAATAATTACTATAGAATTGCCTATCGTTACTATTTATTATCTTGGAGCTTCAGACAATTATATACTTTGGAGAAGTATTTGGAGCTATTATATACTTTGGAGAAGACCATAAGTATCTTCACAGGTAAGTAGCATTAAAAAGCCACATAACCTTGACTTACTTCAAGAGCTGCCCAACCATCTCAGAGATGTCAAAATAGGTGTGGCCAAAGGAAGGAGACAGGACAAGAGAAAGAAGGAGAAAGCACCATGAAGTAAACTTTCATACATCCTTAGAGAATAAATAGAATCCACTTGTTCAGTATCATGTATAAGACTTCATTACTCTGGGTCCTTCTCACATGCAGGACAGGGCCATGGGCAAATTTTATTGACTAATGACTACTGCCTTGGAAGGTCACAGACCCACACTATTGAAATATGAAGCACCATCCATTGTACTATCTCTGACGGCAGACCCGGGGGAAGGTTCCAGAGGAATCTGCCTGTATGTCTGAGGACTAGACATGGTTTCAGGCTGCTTTCCTGCTTTGAGACAAGTTGTGTTCCATGCTAGTAGGTCTTGAATAGATCACATGCTACCCTGTTAAACAGATCTAAACATAGACACTTTCTTCACATACTATTAAACACAGCTACATTAGAACAATGTGTAGGTTGAGACAAGTACCTCCCACCGGAAGATAATTGGGAGTGAAGTCACCGAGACAACTTGAATAACTAAATTAACCCTATTACAACCTGTTTTCATGGGGTCAAAGGCTTTTGAATGGGAGAATTCAGGTGTAAAAGAAAGCATTCCACATTTGGAACACCTTCTAACGTGAAACTTGAGGCAGAAGAAGCAAATGATCTGACTTAGCTCAGAAAGATGGAATGAATTCCAAATACCATCCAGCTCCAATTCAAGTTTTTGTCGCTTATGAAAGAACATTTTCATTTCTTTTGTTTTTGTCCCGGTAAAATATATATATATATATATATATATATATATATATATATATATATATATAAAATTTTGCAACTTGTTTGAACATTGATTAAATAATTAGAAATTAAGACCAGGTGTGGGGGTCACACACCTTTAATCCTAGTACTCTGAAGACAGAGGTAAGTGAATCACTTTGAATTTGAGACTAGTCTGGTCTACAAAGTTTGGCTACATAATGATACCGTGTTTCAAACAAAACAAAATCTAGGGGAAAAAATCTAATTGAAGCAACAGTGTGACTTAATAGTTGATTTATTGAACTCAGAAAGAGTTATAATAAAAAGAATATTTTAAAGAGTTAATGGGGTTTTTGAGGGTGGAGTGTGTACCTCTGGAGAATTTTTTTTTCCCACAGAAATCCCAAGAACTGTTCAGTGAGTAAGGTCCATTACCTTACCCTATTCTTCTTCTCTTCTAGAGGAGTAAAAGTGCATTGAGAAGACCATAAATTAAGCTACAGGAATAAGAATTCCTTTGGGACAGGGACTGCTGCAGTCTGGTTTTGTTCTCTTCTCTTTGCATAGCCTCTTGTTTTAAGTCTCTTGTCTAGAGTGACCGTCAGCAGATACTTACATGTAAACTAGGACATTTCAATGCTGAGTTAGGGAGATGATTCAATCAGTGGAGTGCTGTGTTAGTTCAAGGCCTCGAGTTTAATCCTCCAAACTCCCATTAAGACAACAAAAAGTCCCAGCATGGTGGCACCCGTGGAGACTGGTTGATCTCCGGGGTTTACTGGCCAGCAGGCCTAGACTATTTGGAAGTTCCAAGCAAAAGTGTGATTGTGTCTCAAAACAACAACAGCAATAAAATAATATTTGACTGAGGGATGACACCCAAGTTATTCTCTGGCTTCTACATGCATGTGCATATATACTCACTCTAACATGCAAATGTGCCTGCTCAGACACATATGCATACAAGTGCAAAATGAAAGTAAAACATATAAATGCTTTACAGCAGAGATGCAGTGAGCATAATATGGGCTAATGATACAAAGAATGATATAACTTTAAAAATTATGCTGGAGAAGAAAACCTCACAGTCTATAAACACATGTTTACTGCTTATTATCTCAAAATAACTAGTTTTAAACAATATGCATGTCATTACCTTAATTCTCCTTAAATCTTTTCTGTATAAAGATATTAAACCAGAATTTATAGACTAAACTGTGAATACCATGGTTATTATGCGTTTTCTCCTATTTTCTATTTTTCTAAAACAAGAAAAATTTCTCTATGTAATAATGTACTATTATAACACTCTTACTGTAGTACTATAGTATAATAGTAAAATATAGGAATAGAGGTGTAGGGACACAAAAGATGCTTACTATCCAGAAGAACAATTGTTTCCCCGAGTGCCCATAGGGAAGAAAGCCAAAGCCAATGGTCAACTGGTCTTGAGAAGCCAAGTTTAGCTTACCATAAACTGTCTGAACTGTTCAGCACAACAGTGTGCCACGCCTAGAAACAGTGAATCCTTTGTTCCTACAAGTGAGCATCTAAGAGACTAAATGATAATCTATAAAGAGCTAACATGTTAGAAATTAACTCTAAGGCCAGAGCTTGAAGACTCAATGCATATTGGCTCACAGCCCTCTCTGACACTGTTTTTTCTAACAAGGAATGGTTTTCATTATTATCTTCTGAAACCACCTTTGTTTGTGAGATCTCTACACTGTCCACCTTAACCTACTATTCTACTGCATGACGAGTACTTCCCTCCCAATAGTTCCTGGCTCACCATGGACATTCTTCAGGAAGGACTTGGTTTTTGTAAGCTGACAGCTTCCTTCATTTATGGACACAGAAGGTGCCCCAAGGAAGAGAGAGGCTAGAGGAAGGCAGAGAGCTGTGCATTAAGGGGAAGTTGTTTTCTGTACACTTTTGGTTTCTCTGGGGCTTGTTCTAATTGAAGTGACCCTGAGTAGTTACCAGCTTCCCCAGTCACGGTGTTAAACGTTGAGTGACAGCAAATTACAGTATAGTTCTGACTATTAATTTGGAACCATTTGAACTAGTTCAAGCGAACACTAATTAGATTTACAATTTGAACAACGTTCCCCAACCAGTTAAGCATTATCTTTTGAGTATATACTGATAATGGCTTTTGAAATTGTTCATTTTTGAGCCTGGTTTGAAATGGCACTTGGGTACCTAACTCAGTTCTCCTGAGTTTGGTATATAGTAGGATAGAGTGAGAAATATATTTGGTACATAACCAGGTGCATCAACACTGGCTTGGAGGAGATCCCAGCCACTGTCATAGAATGAATCAAACTTTAATGCTGATATAAAAACAAATTTGGTTAAGTTTGTAGAACAGTGAAACTGTTGAAAATGTCTATTTGTTTTGTGACAAAATTCTGAAACTATCTAAGATGTACATGTTCTCTTTAACAAAACAGCTCAGAGCGACAGTTTAAACCCACCCATTGTTCATTTGTATGATCAGTTTCCTGGAATACTTTGGAATGACCATCTGGACCCTCTTGTGAAGGGTGAAAAAGAAAAGGATTAAGATTATAAAACCACCCGAAGCTGTGTGTGCCACAAAAACTGAAGCCACACTTTCAGGAAAGACTGCTTAAACATCACACTTCTCCCCCTGCCAAGAACTCCTGGAAAATCATGAGGTAAGCGGATTAGAGAGCAGGCATTTGGCATGCTCCATCAAGTCTGCTGAAGCTCCTTTGAGCAATAGCCCATTCCATTAGCTATTCAATGGAATGGGAATAAGGGAGTGGGGTGGGATGCTGACCAACGAAACAGAAGGTCAATCTAGGGAGGTTTCTTCTCCTGGTACCCATTGCAAAGAGCTACTGTTAACACATTTCTAGTTCCTTACTTTCTCTCTTCTTTTCTTTCTTTCTCTCTCTCTCTCTCTCTCTCTCTCTCTCTCTCTCTCTCTCTCTCTCTCTCTCTCTTTCTTCCTTTCTAACACTCTTAAGCAAGTCTCAAGGAGAGAACTTGAATACACTCTTTTCAAGTGCCAGGCAAAATGTATGTTCTCAGAATGATGCAGAACTGATTCAAAGATATGGCCCAGCCACTATGGTCTTGCTAGATTCTGCTTCATTCCCTTGCATTCTCCTATAAGTATGTTGGCTCCCTATCATATCTAAACCTCAGACATTCTGAAGATGTAGACAGTAAGGGACACAGAGAAGCATGATATGTATAAGATATAGCAGGACCAGCAAGAAAGCAAGCAAGCAAGCAAGCTGTTGGCTTCGGTGAGGAAAAGTAGTGCAAAGAAGTGGTCTTAAAGCACCATCCCCACAGATGCCAGAAGCAGGATGATGAACCAGAAATGAGCATGGTAAAGGCTGAAAAGCCACGGAAATATCAGACTGATCTATTCTGTGGCCCAGATGTCTCTATTAAGACTTTTAGTTAAAAAATATTTGAATGCCAAGTTCTTTTCATTGCTTTGGCTGAAACCCAGGAGTGGCTAAAGCATGTATTTGGCATCTGGGCCATCTCTGGCACACTAATTTCCCTCTGCCTAGTCATATAGCCAACGGCAGAGCTGATCTCAACTAAGGGTGTCGCTACTAATTGTTAGTTTCCAATTACTAGTTGTTCGAGGTTTATCAAGTATTGTGACTTTAATTAGTGCCCCAAGATGTAAACTGCAGTGTCTTTAACAGACACGTTCCAATGGGGATAATTTGATGAGACAGTTCCTGTTGTATAGTAATTGGGAACCAAAGAGAGACTCACATATGAATAGTAAATTAAAGATGCACAGTAGTGGCCGGGATTTATACCTGGGCTGTGAGAGGCCTTAATGACCCCATAAAAGGGAATAAGGTCATTTGTTATTTAAAGGATCATAAGATATTGCGTTTCATAAGGATATTGAGCACACACAAGGTTAAAGTGCTCATGGGTGATCCACGGTCCCCCTTTATTCCATTTATAAGAAGAACCAGAAGAGTTAGCACTTCTTTGTAATAAAGCCCTAAATTCCAGAGCGACCTGCTGCTGTTCTACCTCTCAAATCCCAGAGGGTGGCTGCTGCTGGGCTGGGCTTTGTAAAATGCTAGTTTCATCCCTAAACTCAGCATAGGCATTGAATCCTCCATTTTCAAACCAATTAAAGTGAACAGTTTTCCAATTTTCTGGGACAGATTGTCACATGTAGCTGAATAAGGGGACCTAGAAGCCTAAAAAGGTAGCAGGCAGAGAAGCCTGAGTTTTGGTATTTCCTGGTTGTGCTAGGTCTCATTTTAGGATGAATACACATATAAATATCTTAGCTCTGTAAAGATGAGAGAATTCATAGCAGGAATAGAAAACTCTCAATTATCCACAGAAACAAAGAGATCATCCAAAATCTCAAATTGCTCAATGTAAATGTGTTGAGATTTGTAATATGTTGCTGTAATTAATCTGCATCCTTTTTCAGTCTTCTTGGGTCCTTAAGAATTTGGTTTTTGTTCTCTTTTCATGCAACCTCATATCCAGCAGGGAAAAATGAAATATATATATATGAGGATTAGGATTCAAGTTTAAAATTCAGCATGGATAAATTCACCTGCAGATAATGGACAGGTTATGGTAATATCTCTCATGTCTATTACACATTTTATTTCATTCCTTTTGTAGCACTAGGACCTATCCAAAGACACATGTACAAACCATTGCAAGGAGCCATGCAATCATCTCTGCTAACATTGTCATGCCATTCCCAGATGCTTCCTCAGCCAGGGTGTCACCGAGCTCAGCAGAGGGCTGTGGTGGGACCGGTCAGGAGAAAAAGAATCAATCCCTCCAGTTAAGCAATTAGAACAACAGGAGCGAATCAGAATGTTATTGTTTAAATGAAAACTCACCAAATCTCTAAGTGTTTCAAATGTTACTCATATACTATTAAAGTGATCCCGGTAGGCGGTTCTTCTGTGAGTAAAGGTTACACTATTGGTGTTCTGGGATTCAGAAAACATTTATAGTGTGAAAGATGACCATGCACCTGAATTTTAAGCATTATTAAAACAATAATTTTTGAATTCTTATAAAAATGTATAAAACGAGCAAGAGTCCATGTATCTACCCTTCAGAACTTCCTATGATTAACAGAGGCTCCCAATTGGCCAAGAGGCAGAGAACAGTAGACTGTAGGATGCTCAGTCCCAATTGGGACATCCATTTCTTCCCCTCTTCTCCCAATGCTCCGGGATCATTGAGGAAAAGAGGGTGGGATGATTGTGTGAGAGCCAGAGTCAGGGGATGACTTTAAGGAAACGATATTTTCTGGACACAGCAGGGCACTTACCTATAAATTCACAGAAGTTGTGAGAGCATACATACATAGGAGACATGTGCAAACACTAGACAGAAAGACAACTTCTAGGATTGATAGGGGAGGTGGACACAAAGCATCAGCCTAGCAGAGAAGCTACTGGCAACCAACAGATGCTAGGTGAAGAAGATGCGGTTTCAGTTATGATTTGTGAGTGACCTCTGTTGAGCTGACCATGCACGTTCTGGGAGAAGACCACAGATCTAAGAGCCTATAGGCAACAGAAACTAGACTTGATGACTTTAAGGGGCAAAAATGAGGATGCAAAGTTTGTTCAGGTAGGGACCAAGAGGTGGATCTGGGAGAAGTGAAGGGACGGAGATGAATATGATCTAAATATATTATAGAAATTCTCAATGGACTAAGAAAAAATAAAAACCTAATTTAAAACTATAGATGCAACTATTAATGGTTTCAAAATATGCAGGGATACAACTACCACCCCTTCCTCCAGGTACACACTGTCTACTAGACCTTTGAATTTCTTCCCATCGAGGATGAATATATATTATCCTATACTTTGAATCTGGGATGGCCTTGTGGACTGATCTATCCAGCACAATGTGACTCTTTGACTTGATTTGACCAACCATTGTCAAGCCTGACCCTTAAAGAATTCTTGTCAAAGGTGGTGTTAAGCCAACAAAGATAGAAAGTCCATTAAATAATTCAAGAAACCATGCTGGTATAAATAACCATCCAGTGTTAAAGAAATTAAATTATATACCCCTTATCTTACATATCAAAACAGGTATCACATGAGTTAAAGTATAGAATGTAACAATTAGTGGTTTATAACACATGGAATTGTATGTTTATATTCATTTTAGTGACCATTTTCCTGCCCAATTATGTCTATATGTGACTTAACCTACAATGCTGTTGGAGAAATAAGTGCTTTGGGATATTTTACCTATAGCTGCAAGTTCCTTATCCTTAGGCCAACAAAATTCAGATTGCTACAAATAATGGAATCAATACAAATAGAGTCCAGTTGCACTTTATGAATTAGCAATATCTAGCAATTCCTTGCTTCTGAGCCTGTCTAGTCTACAAGTACATCCCAGGCTCTTGCTCGTTCAACTCCCTATTTACTCTTGCCTTAAGAATTCTATATTCTCTGTTTAGTATAACTCTTGCTACTGCCATAAACAGTATTCTCTGTAACAGATGTTATTAGGATACTCAACTCTATCTTCCATTCTAATTCAGCAAATAATTATTAAACACTTTTTAATTGGTAGGCAATTTGTTAAGATAAAATAAATGACTAAAAATCTAGTAGTCACTTTCCAACTACTAGGTGGCTTTATTCCTTGCAACTTCCATTATTTTTATTTCAGAGCAACACTGATTTCCAGAAATGATGAAAACAAAAACAAAAATAAAACCAAACAAAAACAAAAACTATGGTCTAAAACTTCACTATGGACCAATATGTTGCAATTCCTGTAAAGTCTCATTATTATTCCTTTACAAGTGCTGATATTATTAATATGTATTCTCATCTATTTTAAGCTCTTGCTGTAAAGATTGAATACATTCTTGTTTGTAAATGTCAGGGGCTACATAATTAAAACTACTATACTCCTTTTCCCTAAGAGCAATCATCCTTACAATTTAGAGATTATTTCTTTCTCTGATGCCTCATCCAAAAAGAAAAGAAATAAGAATTGCTTCTGATCCCTAATTTCTTAATTCTTTTTAATATCTCTTCCCTCATGTGGAAGAAAATCATGAAGAAGACCATGAGTTTATGTTTTTATTCTTCTATCATTCCTTTGGCAATATAAGGAACCCAACCCAAGGCCCCATGCATGACCTACATTTATTCTTAAGTGTCAGGCAGAAGGGATGCATCTAACGTGAAGTAGGTAGGGGCAGGTCTTTACAAGACTCAAGCAAAAGTCAAGCTAGTGTTTGGAGCTGTTGACTATAGGGAAGTTTTGTTCTTGTGATAGTGCCTACCCTATGATCATTACAGATTTGGTCAGGAGAAAGTATATCTCCATCTTGTAAATGTTTTACACAAGCCTCCGTTAAAACCAACAAATTCACAGAGAGAGAGCAGGTTTCATAGCATATCCTTTCTAAAATTCTTTGAAGATTCGGTCTGATCCCATGGTTGAGTGTATAGGGAAATGGGTACATGTCCACCTGAGTTCTACCTGCTGAGGCACCTCATCAGAGGCTACACTGGGACACCACTAGAAGTCTCAAGCAGCAAGAATGACCAGTTCATCTGGTATGGGTGGAGTAGGTTTTCATGGTATTATAGGAGCTTTATTAACAGAGCTCATACTCATATTCAAGAGTTTGTGATATACGTCACAAAAATATGTGCTCACTGAGAAGCTGTGTAGCTGTGGGGTCTGCTTTCTAGATCTCTGTCTCAATGAAGGACTTGCTGACCCAGCTACGTGGGATGCTCTCTGCTCCTTCAGAGATCACCTGTACTATAGAGACATGCCTTATTTAAAGCTCCCCTCCAGCCAAGGGTAGCCCATATTTAGTGGCTTTGGGAGAGTACAATGGCTGGCTATCTCAGCCAATCAGAAGGCACAGAGAACTAGATCTCAAGTGTCTAAGGTTGTCCACTGAGAACCTATATTGCTATCTAACTCTGCCATCTTCTTATTCCTGTTTTATCTTGAGAAACACACACACACTAAACTCCATTTGAGGGTTTGATCTCTAGAAATTTCACCAATTACTCAAGGGAATTTTGACCAACACAAATTTGTAGCATCAATATAAATCAAGATTGATTAATCTAGTAACTGGGAGCAATTGCTCCAGTATTAAGCCCTGATCCACTTTCCTATTTAAATATTATCCCTCTCACTGGGGATTCCCCAAGTAAAGGAAATGAAGGGGTCCCTAAAGTGTAGACCCTGTAACTACTAGCAGCATGAATGGCAAAGGTCTATCAGTTCTTTTACAAGCAAAGTGACATCTGTTTAATGGATAAATGTGAGCCAAGGAAAAGGGAATTCATAATCATTCTGAAGTCTGTTGGACACAGAAAACAAATTGAGTCTTGTACCCCAAAGTAAAACATCATCATGATGCTCCACCTGGCTGATCACATAGATCCTAGCACTTGGGAGGCGAAGACAGGCAGATTTCTGAGTTTGAGACCAGCCTGGTCTACAGAGTGAGTTCCAGGACAGCCAGGGCTATACAGACAAACCCTGTCTCGGGGAAAAAAGAAAAAAGAAAGAAACCAGTTTAGATGCACAATGTTGGCCAAATTCTAGGAGTCCACTGGCTATGGAACTATCTGGGAGTCACCTCTTAGGGTTGTGTCTATATATTCTAGAGTCAGAAGCCAGCTTCACATTAAGTGCTTGTCTTATGGAGTATGAGCTATCAAGGTGGAAAAGGCCCAGGAGAGGCCTCTTAAACAGCAGGGAAAACAGAACAGGTAAAACATCAATGCCAAGACTGTGGAAATCTTAATTGTAGCACAATATCCTAAGATGTCAAAAACTCCCTCCAGAGTTCTGGTGTTCATTTTGTGTTTTGTTTTATTTTGTTTTGTTTTTGCTGCAAACCCCAGATAAATGGTTGAGCACATTCGTAACGCTAAAGAGCTTCTAGGAATGACTCATCCAGTCTCCCATACATTGACCCAATAGTTAAAAACAACTGGTTACTTTAACAAAGCTACTTTTTATTAGAGTAAAATATTCCAGTCAGCCTATGGATCTCTTCCTCTTAATAGCTATTCTCAAGGTAATCAATGACTTTTAACAGCCAGGTTCTGGTATCAACATAGAAGAGTAGGTTTATTGATCTGACACATACTTTTCTTCACTGGGCACCAATTATTGCAATCTAACTTGCACCACATTAGGCTGGAAACACTGTGTAATCTTGCTAGTCACTTAATGCATTCTGTTGATTGGCTTTAAGAAGCTTTGTAATCCCACCGTTGATTTGTGAGTTAACAACAGTTTAGATTCCACTGAGAGCTAGAGTGTTCTTAAAGAAGGTTAATAGAATAAGACACTCAAGCTATCTCATTTTTGCGAGGGTAGATGAATAGAAATTCTACAAGGGTATGTAAATCTCACATGCCTTTATTATTCTATTGAAAACTAGTGTGTTTCTTAAACAGAAAAACCACTGAAACAGATTTCGGAAACTCCATCTAAAATGCAGACTATTTGATTTCATAAACATTCCTAAATTTGGAAGTCATTAAAACTATTAAAAAGAGATGCTGCCACTTCTGATTAAAAATGGGGGGAAAAATCAAGACTCAGAATGTCATTAATATTATTAACCTGGGAACTAACCTAGCTGCTTAATTAAAAACAACAATATATTTTAAAATTCACTGAAAGCTCCAGGCAGCCTGAGCAGCCTCAGGCTGGACAGAGGTTGTATGAGGTCTATTGTAATGACATGTTCCTGTGTCCCGAATTTAACCTCTGGAGACACTCAACACTCCATTACTGTTGTTTGTATGTCAGAATTCAGTGTGATTGCTACAAGGAAGACGTGCACTCCTTTCTAACCTGTACTGTTCTCCTTGCTGTCATAATTCTTACTGACAGTCACTAATTCAGCAAACAATTACTGCACTTCTATAACCTACTAGAACAAAAACTAGGCTCCAGAAATACAATTAACAGAACATTGGTGGAAATGAAAGTATTCCCTCCTTATTTACTTAAGCTCTATCATTCTAAGCTTTTTCCAAATCAAAGTAACCTTACTACAGCCAGCGAGTCATGGCCATGGATGTTAAATTCACCTTGATTATTAATAAAAAAAGATGTTTGGTGCCAAATTCTCATCTTGACTTACACTGAAAGCCTACTGGATATTCTTTTACTTTTTGCAAAAAATTTTGAATGTGTGTATGTGGTACATGTGTGTGCACATGCATGTTTGAGTGTACATGTATATGCATATTTGAGTGTACATGCACAGGTATGTTTGAGTGTACATGAATGAACATGGTGTGTACAAGGTGTGTCAGATCTCTTCTTCAGTCACATTCTACTTGAGGTTTTCTATTTTTAATTCTTTAGTAGCTTCATAATGCATATAATTAATTTTAGTCATTCCCCCGATCCCATTCTGGCATCTCCAGCTGTCTACTACTCAAATCCCACCTCTTTCTAACAAGTCCCCCCCCCCCCCC